>NW_026068026.1:2899698-2926624 GCF_014885135.2 Alexandromys fortis | reverse complement strand
AAAAAAAAAAAAAAAAAAAAAAAAAAAGAAAGAAAGAAAAGAAAATAGGCCATTGCAGAATATCACAATTGGGCATGATGCGAAGATCAGTGGATTGTGTGAGCCATGATTCAATGAATACATCTGCAATACAGCTCTTGTATCCATGACTCGGGTGACAAGACAGAAGAGTGGGAGCAGAAAGACCATAAGAGACAGGACAACAGGTAGTCTGTTTTAATATTGCCTCTCCTAGAAATGGCTATAAAAACAAGACCTGAAGAATGACAATAACAATAGACACATTAACATAGAGGAGAAAAAGATCTCATTGTACCAAAGAACTGAAGGCATCTAATGACTCTGGCTAGAGGAAGAATTAGCCTTTTCCAGAGATGACCCCTTAGTTAATCATCAAATACAACATCATCAGCCCTGAAACCATACACATAATAACAACAGAAAATGAACTCAGCAAGTTGTTTCCATATATTTTGTCATATATATAAAACACGTGCCCACAGGAATGTGTGGCTCAAAAACAGGAATAATTAAATGAAACTAAGCTATCAATATGAAAGCAAAGGGACATGGAATGGAAGAGGCTGGAGGAAACGGAAGGGGAATGTGATATAATTATATATTAGTTAATTTTTAAATCCATATTTAAACACTTGTTATAGATACCACTGTCCATTTCTGAAGAAGACTCCTACCCTCCAGGCCACCTAACACATTCCTTTCAGATTTTTGTTGCATTAATTTTCCAGTTTAAGATGGTATCTTTTTATGAAGATAGTCCTGGAAACAGAGATATTGTCTACACGTACCTCTGTATGAAGCTATTTTTATGGTGACTGTCATAGAAAACTTTAGTCAACACTCCACTTGGAGATTTAGCTTAAGAGGCCAGCAAGTGGTCTGCTTTATCCTTCTCTTTAAAAGAACTATTTTTCCACTTCCAGAAATGCATAGATACTTCTGACAGATATAATATTTAATGTAAAATAAATGTTTTATAAATCTTAAATAATGTAAGTTTGTATCATTAATCCCCAAAGTTAAATGCTCTGTTACAGTTCTGGATATTATAATAAAAACAGTACAGTAATATCAAGTCATATATTTCTATATAAGATTGAAAGCTTAATTTTTTTCCTTTTAATAAAACAAGTATATAGTTTACGGAAATGTGAGCTCCTAAACTTCAGCTGAAGGGTACATTATTTTTTCCCCTAAAACACCAGGATCATCCTGCTCTCCATACTTGCCCTCTCCCTTTCTTTTCATTTCAGAATCCACTCCTAGGAAAGAGTCCGAGCTGCTTTCCTTGAGATGTTTAAATCATCACTAACAGCTTATCTCTATTCAGGATGAAGTCATCCCCAGGGCAAACTTTTTTCCTACAAGAAATTTAGAAATTCATTTATATTGTCCCATTTAAGAACAAATAAAAATTACTCAAAGTGCACATGCCTTGTTTGTCTGTGTTTATAAATGGGGAGGGTTGGGCCTCCTCTTTTGTCAGTGTACATTTTATTTATTTTTTGAGTAATTCTTTGTGCATATGTATGTGAATCTTTGCATATGTGTGTTTATATTTGTGTACATGTAATCACGTATGCAAGCACACTAATGAAAACTAGTTAACACTGGTTTTAGTAAGTGCCTGAAAAAAATCTCCGCCCTCCTTTTTAGTGTAGTCATTCTTGATTGGTTGTTTGTATATATGCTACTTTTCCAACTAAAGTTCTTTTCCACACACATGAAAAATTAGTCTTAAAGATTATATTTCTATATATGAAATATATAAGTTATATGTATACTATTTGGAATGAAGGGGAAAATCACCTAAAACACAAAAATATAAGTTTACAGCACCCTTGAGGGGCAGAAAAATGTTGAATAAATGAAAACAAAACAAAACCCAAATTTTTGTTTTCTACCACCAAACACTATTATATTCTGACTCTGTTACCAGGTTCCCTTCCTCAAGAGAAAATAAAACTAAGTGTGAATGTGTGATACTTGAAAATTCCACTTTTGAATTCTAATTTTCTTAGAAGGGATGTACCACACTCAGAAATTCGCTTGCAATAACTTGATGAATTGAAATACCAATTGCTTTTTCCTGATGTTTTGCTGGAAGCTCAACCTGTTGATAGACATAATTCACTCCTAGCAGGAGCTAAATTTGGGCAAGATGAACAAAGCTCAAATGTCTGGCTGTAGCAAACAGGAAGATTGTTTTGAAACAAAATAAAGTAAGAAGAAATGAAATTCAAGCAGATACATTGCAAAACACACATGTGTTTGCTAAATATTGATGAGTTACATTTTTCCTCTGTTTTTATCATTATTCTTCAGAATAATAGCTAGAGTTTTAAATGTGAAATATTCCTATTTTCTCTGAAATTATACTTTATCCTCCCTGCCCCCCAGTACCCTTGAAATAGCCTCACTTCCATATATTCTTGCTAATCAGAATATCTCATATGTTTCCTTTTTACACAGTTTCTCTGTCACTCCAGTCTTCTCATACAGGCATGCAGATACGCACACCTAGAAGTTATTACATAAACCTACAAAAGTGTTGCTAATATAAGAAACTTTGGTTAGAAGCTTCTCCTCCTCCTGTTTCTTCCACACCCTCCCCTCCCCACCACCCCTTTCTGCTATCTTGTCACATGAGCACTTGTACACTCCTTCCTTAACATCTCTTATTACCCACTCTCGGTTTCCTTTGTAAATTTTTAAAGATTGAATCTGCATTTGTACACATTATAAACATGTATGCATTACAAGCGAATATCTGCATCTTAGATGATAGATTTTTCTCATTCTGATTTAGACTCATCTCAATTAGTGGTATACTTTTCAGATCTGTCCATTGTCCTACAAATTTCATAACTTCACTTTTAATCACAGCTGAATAAAATCCCATGTATATACAAATTACACTTTATCTCTTCATCTACTGGTGGAAACTAAACTGGTTCAGTTGCAAACTACTGTGGAGAGGACAACACCAAGCCATGATGCAGAAGGAGCTCTGTGGTCAGGTCAAGACCAACAGATTTTTACTAAAATGTTTGACATCCCTAGACATTATGGAAGCAACAATAAAACTATTATTAAGTAGCACCTTATCCTAGTCAGTAGGACCATAACACACACACACACACACACACACACACACACACACACACACACACACACACATACACACACAGAGAGAGAGGGGGGGGGAGATCTGACAGCAAATGCTGGTGAAGATGAGGGATAAGAGGGATGCTTACATATTGTCAGTGGGGGTTCACACTAAAAGAGCCCTTGTGGAAGTCAGCCTGGAAGTTGCACAAAATGTAAGATCTATAACTAATGACCATCCACTTAAAATGTGTCAATCCTGAGTGCATACTCTAAGAAATTCATACCTTACCACAGAGATACTTTTTAAATATAGGGCACCATATCCTTTGCTTTACAGAAACTTCTCAGCTTCAGGAGGTCCCATTTATTAATTGTTTCTCTCAGTGTCAGTGCTACGGAGGTTATATATAGGAAATGGTCTCCTGTGCCAACACATTCAAGTGTACTTCCCACTTTCTCTTTTATGAGGTTCAGTGTGGTAGGTTTTATGTTGAGGTCTTTGATCCATTTGGACTTGAGTTTTGTGCATGGTGATAGATATGGATCTATTTTCATTCTTCTACATGTTGACATCCAGTTATGCCAGCACCGTTGTTGAATATGCTTCCTTTTTTCCATTTTATATTTTTTGCTTCTTTCCCAAAAAACAGGTGTTTGTAGGTGGATGGATTGATATCTGAGTCTTCAATTCATTTCCATTGGTTTTCCTGTCTGTTATTATGCCAATACCAGGCTGTTTTCAGTACTGTAGCTCTGTAGTAGAGTTTGAAGTCAGGGATTGTGATGTCTGCAGTAGTTCCTTTATTGTACAACATTGTTTTGGCTATCCTGGGTTTTTTGCTTTTTCATATGAAGTTGAGTACTGTTCTTTTGAGGTTTGTGAAGAATTCTGCTGATATTTTGCTGGGCACTGCACTGAATTTATAGATTGATTTTGGTAAAATTGCCATTTTAACTGTGTTCATTCTACCTACACAAGAGCAGGGGAGATCTTTCCATTTTCTGTTGTCCCTTTTAATTTCTTCCTTCAAATATTTAAAGTTCTTGACATATAGGTCTTCTTGTTTGGTTGGAGTTACTCCAAGATTATTTTATGTTATTTGTGGCTATTGTGAAGGGTGTTGTTTCTGATTTCTTCTTTACCTATTTATCATCTGTGTAAAAGAGGGCTACTAATTTTTTTCTAGTTAAAAAAACATCACATTTAGTAAGGTAATCCACAGACCCAGAAAGGCAAATATAAAATGTCCTCACTCATAAGTGGCTTTTACACATAAAGCAAAGAAAAACCATCCTACAATTCACAATCCCAGAGAACCTAGACAATAAAGAGGACCCTAAAAGGGTGGATCTAATCTACATGGGAAATAAAAAAAAATAACAAGATCTCCTGAGTAAATTGCGAGCCTTGGGATCAGGGGAGAAGTTAGAAGAGGAGGGTAAAGGAAAGGATGGGAACGGAGAAAAATATACAGCTCAATAAATGTAATTAAAAAGTATATTAAGTAAAGTATAGGAATTCTTAGCTAATAAACAGAAAAATAGAATTAAAAAAGAGACATACAACTAGAAATGCATTACCAATAAACTTTTCAAAACAAAAATAAATTAAATATGGGGCACAGCAGAATCGTTGCACTAAGAACCAAATACCACATTTCCAAGACTCTCTAGTCTATCCCTGTATCCTTATGTCATGATCTCATAGGATACAGAGATGCTCAAATACTCCTGGACAACATTAAAAATCAATAAAAAGAATCACAATTTTTGCTTGTTTGTTTTTCCATTTTCTAGTCTTTAAAAAAATTAAAAAGACAGAATGATTTAGAAAGAACATCACAATTTTGATAGGAAATCAGAAATAGGAGAGGTATATCTTCCTGAGGCTAACTTTTACTCTACTGTACTCTGTCATAAAATAAAAATTATTCTTACAAAATAGTAAAGCTGTGTGTGCTACAAAGGGTAGGGCTTGTCTTCTAGACTCCTCTATCTCCACTCCATGGCCCCTGCTCTTCTTGGTGGTCATCCCATGGTACTGGCATCTGCAAATGCTGTGGTTCCTTGTTGCAACTGAGTTTTGTTTTTAATCAATAGCCTCTCCTGGGCTCTCTTTAAGGACTCTGATACACGGTGCCAAGCCTCATTTGCTCACCATGACCCCTTCATGCCTTCACAACCAGTACCACCTTGGTGACTCTTCTACCGAGTCTATTTGCCAGCATAAGATGCAATCTTGGCTGCAATCGGAAGACAGCTTTCTGCATGCTGGTCCTGAGGAAACACTTCCCAGAAGACTTCACCTTGGTGATGCTGGTTTCTTCTTAATCACCACCAAGTCTCAGCTCCAGCTGAACAGCATCAATCACTCCAGTGAAGCAAAGGCTTCACTTTAGTGCTTGTGGTCTCTTGTTAATCACAGTGGCTTCTTCAGCCACAGGTGATCTGCATTGATTTTTCCCTGAAAAGCAAAGTTTTCACATTAGTGATTCTGGTCTCCTTTTAATCACAGCATTTTCTTCTGCTCCAGATGACCAGAACCACAGGTTCCTCACACAAAAGTCTCAGTAGGGCTTCTGTCTGAAGCTTCTCACTTCAGGCTTCCAGTGTCTGCACTGTTCTCAATATTCTTATCTTCCATGCTTCCACAGAGAATCTCAACAAACTTTGAACATTTACTGGCTTTTGCAGCCCAAAGTTCAATTTCCTACAATCCTCCCCAAAACACATGTTCAAGTCTGTCACAGTAATGCCCAATAATCCTGGTACAAACATATGTCCAATAATATAGTTTCTGTTGCTGTGTTGAAATGCCACAACCAAAGAATCTTGAAAAGGATAGGGTTGATTTGGCTTCGACTTCCATATCACTGTTAATCATTGAAGGAAGTCAGGACAAGAACACAAACAAGACAGGAACCCAGAGGCAGGAACTGATGAAGAGGCCATGGAGAGTTGCAGCTTACTGGCTTGCTTTCCCTGGCTTTCTCAACTTACTTTCTTATAGAAACCAGAACCACCAGTTCACAGAAGGTTCGATTCACAATTGACAGGGACCTCCTTTACTATTTAAGACCTACAGACCTATCTAAAGCCTGATTAAAATGGAGCCATTTTCTCAATTGTGACTCCTTCCTCTCTGATGTTCCTTGCAGGTTGTCACAGTAAGTTACACATACACAGAAATTTACTTTCTAGCCGCTGAACTTGACTGGTTATGAGACAAGTCTTAGCTGTGTTTATTTCCTTCTTCCCAAAACCTAATTGCTGTTCATAATTTTTTTCCAAAGAAAATCCATGTCCTTTAGCATCCTTTCCAACCCTGTCAGACAAACACAACTATCACTGTCACACGTCAGATCCTTTCATTTTCTACAATGGCATCAGCTTCCTCTTTATGTATGCCACACTCTGCTATTCTTGTTGCTTCAATATGGGTCACATTCTCCTGTTGTAGAGCTGGAATTTCAACTCCGTTTTTCCCTAATGATGATAACTGATGAGTAGATTTATTTTCATCTCTTCATCTTCTTTCCTGAAGTGTCTGTGCAGGCCTTTCATTCTTGTCAACATCAGATGGCTTATTTTAGAATTTCCACAGTCTATGGTAACAGTTTCAATCTAGCAACATTTTCATAAGCAGAGAACATAATGTTTATCTTTACTGACGTCTAATTCTTTAAATATCTTTAGTGAACTGAAGATTTTAGGTTATATAAAAAGTCATCGCCATACTCAATTGACATAACTGTCACTCTGTCAGTGGAAATTCTGTTGGTTTGGGCTAGTAATGGGAAGCAGATCAGGACAATGGTGATTGGTAGTCATTGGGGATAATGGCATGTAACTTGACTTTGGATGGAACTATTAATGTCCTAAACTGTGGTAGTTATGATGGAAAGAAAGTTATCAGCCTTCTTATGTTTATAAGAAAAAATAGGCAAAGGCCAGCATGTAGAACTACACACAAATACACACACACACACACACACACATACACACACACACACCACAAAATCAAACAGAACAATAAAAAGAACACAGTCGGAATATTGAGATATTTCAAAGAGGTATAGATTGGGGAAGACTAAGTAATTTTGTGTAGATTTTTAAAGTAATACAACAAAAAGAATATAAACTGTGTTTTGTGATTTTTGGAACATGTGCATATCACATAGATATCACTCAGTATTAGCCATGGTATCTGGTGTCCTTTTTATAACATCAGGTGCATTCAGAAAAAAAAAATACCCTGAGATATCATAGCAATGTCTCCTACCACACTCTTGCTTCTTTATTAAGGCCTTTTTTCTAAGAACCAAAAGCAATCATTAGAAGTCAGAGCCAATTCTCAGTGACCTCCATTGGGAATGAGGAACTGGACAACATCTGATTTAAAACATAGGAAATGAACACAGATGTCTCCAACCAATTAGAGTAGTTCTGTTGGCAAGGGATCTCGTGTAGGTTTTTAGAGAGCATTTGATTTTGTGCCATTGGAGTTCGAGTGTGCATCAGTCATCTAACAGGTGGTGACTGCTGAGTCCCTGGTTTTATCTGAAAAGGAGTTACTGAAGCATCTCTCATCTACCTGAAAATTGTTACTAAATAAATCATGTCATCAGGATCATGGTCAGCAAAACAAGGGTCTAGAATTTCACAAAGCACTGATGTCTAATCCTAAATCACTTTTTGGGAAGCCCACACAAAACCCCCAAATGAGTCAGGATCCTGGATTGCATTTTCTATTGTACATTTATTTACTCTTGCTATCACTTATTTGTGCTTGTGATTATGCCATTGGGGTTCATAATCACCCCCTTTACACAGAGAGGATTCTAAGATACTCAAGTAGTTTAAATCATGGTTAATACTAGTTATTAGTAATACCAATAATATAATAGAACAGTTATCATAATGTACTCTAATCAAGTTTTAGCATCACCATCTTGGTGTTTTATGGTCATTATTAAATAGAGTAATTGAAGTAAAATACTGTGACATCACAACCATTCTTTTATGCATTGATCAAGACCACTAGTAAGTAATCAATGAGTAATGAGAAAAAACTGGATATTCTAGTTCATATTCTGTTTGTGATAATACACTTTGGCCAAAAGTAATACACTCAGGAAACTTGGAAGATAAAAGAGGTTTTTTGACCTACACTTTCCAGTAAAGATTGTCACTTAGGGAAGTCAGAAAAGAAACTCAGGCAGAAGCAGAGGCAGAAACAATAGATGCAGCTCCTTAATAGCCCACACTCTCTCACTTGCTCATGGAGCTTTCTTATGCAGCCCTGGCCCACATGCCTAAGGATGGCACCATACAAAGTGGTAGGGCATTCTTTATCAATTGGCAATTAAGAACATACCTCCCAGACATGGCAATAGGCCACTATGGTAGAAGCCATCCTTCATTTGAGTTTCCTTCTCCCCAGGTGTGTCAAGTTGACAACCAAGATTAACAATCACAGAACACATGCAAAAGAAAATGTTGACACAGATCTCTAGTATGACAGAAAAAGATGTAGGGATATGTTGTCTTGACAACCAGAATAGATCATAATTTAATATTCATGATTTATCATTTTATAATTATATTTAATATTTTTGAACTACATTGGATTAATAACAGGATCACGAAAACAAAATGGTAGCTAAATAGACTATTATAATTAAAATTACATTACAATTGTACTGGATGATTCCCAAGACTTTGATTGTAAAGAATAGAAAAATAAAATGCTTATGTAAGAAAACATTTTAGATTACTTCAGCTGAGTTTGGCTGTACTTATGAATTTTCTATAAGTTATAAAAGCGAGGGAAACTATGCTCCATGACTCTGAGACTACATAAGAAGACCCGATGACATTTCCAACTGAATTTGCTCAGTCACTCATGACTGGAGAGAACTACATGTTTTGTGGATGCCAGGGTGAACAAAAGCCCAAATGTGGGTACTCTAGTGTAAGAAATGTATGGGCTCTATAGGAAGTTTCCCCACAATTCAAAGTATTTTGGCAAGGGAGAAAGACTTCCACAGAAGATACACAACAGTGCCAGATCAGTCAAGCAAGCACACCCAGCATGAGTACCACTGGCTTTCATTCTTAATGCACAGAGGTCCAGTGCCTCACTCTCAGAGCTGAACCACATGCTCTTACATGATTAACTAAAGCAGCTGGCAGCGGTGACTGTAATCTTGAGCACATAGTTTGGCATCAAGAAGTGCTGACCCTGGACAAATTGAAATTTCTGCCAAGAAGTAGTTTACTTTTTAATGGAGTTTTGTGATGTTTAGCAATTTGGTGCAGGAAAGACAATATGTTCATGTACCCTTCCCACTTTTAGAATACAATTTTATCCTTTTCTCAGAATTCAAGTACCTTGGACTGACTTTCCTGTCCTATGGTATTTATCAATAGCATAAGAGGATAAGATATAGTAGTTTCACATTTATCAACATTTCAATTAGTTGGTGTGGTAAACATCACACGCATGCAATCACAAAATAACTGTAATAATGGCTCCTAGGGCTGTAACAAGGTCAGGAATTAGTGCAGTACCACTTTTTCACCTTGCAAGTCATTACTCTGAAAGTTTGGGGAAAAAGGTCATTTATTCATGAATTTTCAGCTAACCCATTGGATTAAAAAAGGTAGTCCCTGAAGAGCCTCTTCAAATCTCCACTAAATAAATTCATATTATCTCCCACCAAGCATAATTTGAAATCCTCCTTCTCTGTTAGCACCATTTCAAATGCAAGACCCTCTACTCTCATGCCTTCACTCTAACTTACTAGATATTCTTATAGGCAACTCTGGTATAATTGATAAATCTCTGTTGATTATTAGATTTATAAATGGCAACTAGAATACATCCATTCTAATCCTACAGATGTTTGGTTTCTAGGCTTAAATTTGTTTGTAACTTCCTATAGAGCCAACATGTCTTCAAAGAATTGTGCACTGATCACTTAGCACAGGAGTTAGATTCTTTAAGAGGGGAAGTTTGAAGGTCAAAGCAAATGATAACACAATTGAATCAGTGCCCAGATACCATTTAGGTGGTAGGCTTGTCTGAAGGATCCATTATTCACATTGCCACTATATGTCACTATCTTATTAGGCTCACTATTACTGTGATGAAATACCATAACAAAAGCAACTTCTGGAGGAAAGGGTTTATTTCACTCACAATTGCATGTAACAGTTCATATGAAAAACAGAGAAGAAACTCAAGCAGGGCAGGAATCTGGATGCAGGAGCTGATGGAGAGGCATGGAGAAATGTTATTTCTAGCTTGCTTGCTTTACTCAGCCTGCTTCCTTACAGAGCCCAGAACCACCAGTCAAGGGATGGTGATGTGGGAGTGGTTTCTTATTAATAAAGAAACTGCCTAGGTCCCTTGATAGGCCAACCCTTAGGGGGGTGGAGAAAACAGAACAGAATGCTGGGAGAAAGAAGCTGAGTCAAGGAGTCGCCATGATTCTCCCACTCCAGACAGACGCAGGTTAAGATCTTCCTTGGTAAGCCACCTCGTGGGCTATACAGATTATTAGAAATGAGTTAGATTAATATGTAAGAACTAGCCAATAAGAGGCTGGAACTTATGGGCCAGGCAGTGTTTAAAAGAATACAGTTTCCATGTAATTATTTTGGGGCATAAACTAGAGCTAGCTGGCGGCCTGGAGCTGGGGCGGCAGGGACACAGCCCCGCTGCTCCTATTAACACAACAGGATGGGACTATCCACAATGGAGTGGACCTCCCCTATTGATTACTAATTAAGATAACACTTTACAGCTAGATATTATAAAAACATTTCCTCAATTAGGGTTTCTCCTCTCTGAGGATTCCAGTTTATCTAATGAGTACAGTCACCTTGACAGACATCAAGTACAGAATATTCCTATTTGTCCTTCTGTTGCCTGAAACATTTAGGATTGGCACAAGCTCCAACACTGACAACTGAACAAGACAATCCATCTCCCTGTCATGTGACTCGGAATAATTCACTCTTCCTTTTGAAAAGCAGGATATTCCCATGAGTCCAGCAAGGACAGGAGGGACAGAATCTGGCAATTCTTATTTCTTTATGCATCTTTGAATCTTGTAGCAATACCAACATGCAATTTTCTTTGGTGGGGTTTGTGTCCCATCCAAGAGGAAAAAGTATGACTTCAGCCTAAGGATGTTCTGTCAGGCAAGCATAACAATCAGTCTTGTGCACATGTACTGTAATTCCAATCCATTCCAACCAAGTATTTGACTCTCCATAACCAGTTTCTATTTCTAACATCTGTATCAAGTTCTCACAATGTGAAACTCGGCATGCATCAAATTTTATATTAAGAATTTGATGAGTTTCATTTATACGAATCACTAAGCTAATAGGAAAAGAATATGAAGGAACATTCTGAACAGTATTTCTACCTTACGTGAAGAGTCTCTATTTCTTGTATAATATAATCTACCTCATATACATGAGACTTCAGAGATTGGAGGTAACCAAGGATCTGGATAAAGAAATGGGAAGTTTAAGGGGAGGGTGCTACTTATTTTCCATCATAGAAGGTCTGTAGAGACTATACAACATTTAATAGGAAGAATTTAATAGGAATTAACACTCACATCTCTCTGTAGAGCTATATGTATCCTATGAAAAGAATAGGTATATATCTAATACACATACACTTTGTTAAGAGTTGTCTCACATTTTCTATTTTCCCTGTTTGGGGACATCATGGGGTGTGGTCATCTACATTGATCACCATTGCTATCAGCGACTCTTGTAGTTTTCAGTAAAATGACTCCCATTCTTCAGTCTTTATTAAACCATGTCATCATTTAATCAAAGACAATATTGACCATCTAAGCAGCAATAGCATCTGGAAAGGGGAGTCCTCTACCCACTTGGAGACATGGTCATTCTGGATACAGTGAAAGAGTCTCATTTCAGGAGACCTCCCACGTGGTCTTTGTTTTTTCATTATCTACCCTTGCATTTACTTTGGCAAGTCACACATTTCCTTACATAGTTATTTAACAATGGCATAGACTAACTATCAATTATAACTTTTATGTCGTATCATTCATAGCCTGAGGCACATCTTGGTGCCCCTTTTTTTTATAAAATGTGTACTGATTAGAGTCCAATTTCTGAAGATTTCCTGGCCTCTCTAATCAACAAGACAGGTGATTTATCAGAGAAGTTTCACTGTCCCCTAGGCTCTGTCTGTTCCTATCTTTGCGTTGCTGATTTATTTTGATTTGGGTTTTCTGTTATTTTATAGAGCTGAACGATATCTCCACATCCAGGATTACAGCCCTGAGGAAGCAGAAAGGACTTTCTATGGTGGGGATCAGTTCCCAGGATCTCCAGTTATTTACTAAGGGTTCCATACTGGACACTCTCCTATAAGAATTAGATCTGGGGAGCAAAGCAAAATGATCAGAGTCCAAAGTATTGCTCCAAAGCAGAAAGCTTAACTTCTGCAGAAAGCTACATGGCAATGCCAAATCAAGCAAGCACACGCAGCATGGGGTGTACTGTTTTTTAATTCCTAGTGTAAAGTTGTCCTGTGCCTCATTCTGAGTGGTCAGAACTCAGGCTCACATCATTATATGCTGAGCTAAAGTGAAGTGGTTGATAAGCAAAATTTAATTTTGAGCCTTCAGTGCAACTTTCAGTTTGACTTCAAGAAGTATTTTATCCTGAACCTTCAGTAAGTATAACAGTGCTCTTAATTCTGAACCATTTCTTCAATATTCTCTTATGTGTGAATGTTAGCTTTTAAGCCTTCAGTGTGCATGCTAAACTCCTGCTAATGACAGAGGTCAGGTATACAGTAAGGGACCAGGAATGAAGGGAGAATCTTTCAAAGAAAGGGAAATAGAATGTATAACTATGGAGAGATTGGAGGCTTGGAGGTGAGGAATGAAATAAGAGGATTAATAAGCATAGTGGAGGGAGAGAGGAAATAAGGGGAGATGGTATAAAGAGGGAAAACAAATGTTAAGGTCTACTCGAAGGGTCATACACAAACTTACTCCTGTAGAAGCTTCTTATCTTCTACTCCTGTACAAGATAAGAAATCTAAATAGAATGACAAGATAATGGGAAAATTTTATCAACTAGAAGTTTTTTGCCACCAGGTAAATAAATATTCCAGTTTCAGGAATAGGCTACATCTAATTGAACTATTAGCCAAAAAGGTCACATGAAAACCATCAAACAACACAGGCAATTACCAAGATTATTGGGTGCTCTTTACAAATTGGCGGTAGGGCCCTATTGTGTTGTGGGATATTATTATGTTTTCTTTGAATTGTCTGAATTCTGAGGAAGGAGCAAGAGCTACTAAAGATATTTGTTTGTAAATGCTGCTGAATTAATCCAAAATAGGTATTTTAAAAATATCTTGACTTTAAAATTGAAGTCAAAAGTTAAATTACTTTGGAAAAGAAGTTTTGCTTTTGTTTCCAGATGAAATGAGAAGCTGTGGGTTCACTCCAGGTTAAGAAAAATCAGGTTTGAACAAGGAATACCCCCTGAGAAATCTCAGATAGGAGCCAATGGCCCAAATGGCTTAGTTCTACATCCAGAACAGATTCAAGACTGCTGCCTGAGATCATTAAGCCTCAGAGTATACAGTCAGGACTTGGTCATAATTTTAAATTTTCTTTAGATCCCCATAAGATTATCAGTGCCCCCAATCCACAGGAAGTGCCTGGAAAACTACGCCCACATACCGTCCCCCAAAAAATGAACTATGGATATTTTACTTTGTTTAGATGTTTGTTATAAGCTGTTATGGATAATGGAAAAAAAAAAAAACGAAGGAGATTTGATTCAGAGTTCTTGTTTTTAAAAAAGGGGATGGGAAGTGCTGTAGATAATGGTCTGCACCCTGTCACTTTTATTTTAAATAAATGCTGATTGGCCAGTAGCCAGGAGGGAAGTATAGGCAGGGTAACCAGGCAGGAAGTAGAGGTGGGGCAATGAGAATTCTGGGAAGAGGAATGTTTCCGTCTACAGTCACACCCAGAAAGAGAGGAAGCCAGATACAGAGCAAGAAAGATGTGACTTCCTCGCTGAAAAAGGTACCAAGCCACGTTGCTAACACAGTAAACAATTATGGGCTAATATAAGTTATAAGAGTTAATAAGAAGCCTGGGATACCAGACCATCAATTTATAATTAATGTAGACCTCTGTGTGGTTCCTTGGGACTTAATGGTGGGAACTGGGCAGGACAGAAACCTCAGTCAACACTACTGCTGACAAATCACTTACACATTTCACTAAACAAGGAGAGGTCAAGCTGGTTCCTAACTTGATTTCATCAACATACTTGACTTCATTGACATGCATTAATAATATAGAAAGAGATTCTGGATGTTACCAGAGGAGAAGGATAGCCCCCAAACCCTCTACAAATCCTGTGCTCGATGATAATGACACACAAACAGAATGTGCTAATTTATGCTAAATAGCAGGTGCCTCATTCAGCCATTACCTTCCTCTTGCAGAGACCCACAACTGGACAAAGTGCAAAGGGTAAGAGGTCTTAGAGTACTCACTCCTAAATAGGATTTCTTCAGCAAACCCTTCCCCCAGGACGCGGGAAGCTATGCCAAAGAATAGCCAGAGAGGAGAGATAGTACAGTATCAAAGGAAGTGTTTTCTAGACACAGCAGGACTGACAGACATACGAACTCACAGAGACTGCAGCAGCAGGCACAAGACGTACTCAGGTTCAAGCCAGACATGGTCTCGACACAGAGAAGAGAAAGTGGACATGAATTCCCACCCCTCACCAAGAAGCTATCTCCAGTCAGTAACCACTTGCTAAAAAAAAAAAAAAAAATGGTTTTCTCCAGTGGAATCTTTCTAGGTATATAAACAGCACCTAAGGGTAAGCAATAGATTCCCAACACAAAACTAAGTCACTGGTGTTGTAGATTTTATCTGGTCCTATATTGCTTTGTTTGGGACTTTTTTTTTTTTTTTGGTTTCACTGGTCTTTTGCTTATTTTGTGAGTGTCTGCATTTTGTGCTTTTTTATTCTTTGTTTTTCTGTTGTTGCTGATTATGGGTTCCTTTGTTGTTCTGTTTTTTTGTTTATATATCAACCATTAAAAACTTAAAACTAGTAATATTAATTTAAAATTCCCTTATATCTCTTTCTTTTGCTTTAAACCTATTTATGTCTATTAATGTATATATATATATATAAAACATATATTTTATGATAAAATCAATGTGGCTCAAAATAAAAATATACAATTAGAATTGAAGACTGTAGTTGAGGGCTTTATAATTGAGAATGTTGTTATTCACATGTCTTGATAATAATTACCTTTTAAACACAAGAATATAAGTAGGTGCAATTGTGTTTATGTATACTAAAAATTAACACTTTTAAATGATAACATTGCATAAGTACATATACATAGGAACAACTGGTTCCAAGTTGTTACAAGGCTGAAATGAATGCCTTTCCCACTAACCTGGGGAAAATAATTCAGTGTAATTAGATCTATCTTTGGAATGATAAATGCTAATTTAAACCTCAAAACAAATATTCCTCCTATCAATACATCGAAGAGAATTACAAGTGAACATCAACTATTTATCTGTAATGTGGACAGAGTTTATATGTGATCTGGTCAAAATTGAAGGAAACATAATCACTATATTATTATCATTATGTTTATTGGCAGAATACATTATATATAATTTACAAATGTCAATTTACAAAATTTATACACATACACACACACACACGGTTGGAGGTGGCACTTGCCTTTAGTCACAGTACTACAGTACTGAACAGCAAGGGCAGGCAAATCTCTATAAGTTCAAGGACAGCCTGGTCTACAACAAGTTTCATGACAGCCAAGGCTACACAGAGAAATGCTATCTTGAAAAACTAATATATGTGTATGTATTTATATATAACTATTTCTGAATTGACTATAGTGTACAGACCTAATAAGCATAAATTCTGTTAGTTTAAAATGAAAGACTATAACATTGATCATAAAGGTACTATGAGCAGAAAATTAGTATCCTTGATGTTGTTTAGGGAATGGATTATCAAAACCAATTGGTTCTCTTTCTCAATAAAATGCAGGTATATTGCTTATAAATCTTGCTATATGCAGTATGTAGGTACTGTTAAAACTTAGTGCATAGAGAAAAACCTCAAACTATCCAAATGATTGAGCAAACCCAAGTTACACAAAAATGATGGGCAAACAAAAGCCTCTGTGAAGACCATTGGAATTCCCCTATGCCTACTCACAATTCATCGTCCATCCATGGCAGTAACAGGGGTGTAATCTATCCCCTTTCCAGGACTTAGAGGAATGTCTGGGAATGGAAGGGTTCCCTCAGCAGCTGCAGAAGATGATGAACCATTTATGGAACTTCACCAGTCTGAGATTATTTTTTTAAGAAATGAACTCCAGGCCTGGCGGTAGTGGCACACACCTTTAATCCCAGCACTCAGGAGGCAGAGGCAAAGGCAGGCAGATCTCCCTGAGTTTGAGGACAGTCTGGTCAACAAAAGCTAGTTACAGGACAGGCAGCAAAAGCTACACAGAGAAACCGTGTCTCAAAAAATTAAAAAATTAAATAAATAAAAAAGGAAAAAGAAAAGAAAGAAATGAACTACAAAAAGGTAAATGAGACTTATAAAATAGCAAACCCGATGATCTAAAAACAGGGTTTGGTTGTAAAGTATCTCAATTGCAGGGATTAGAAGTCATCTTTTGTATTTCTGTTCCCGAGGAACTTGAAGATCCCTATAAAGTGCAGCAGAATGTTCTGACATCATTTTACACAGTTTGCAGCTTATTATTCATTATTAAGGACTTGTATTTGCCCTTGGCTCCTTTCAGAGACTTTCTATGAATACTTGCTAAGCAATTATCTGCTTTAGCAGTAGGAAGGAAATAATGGGGATGAAGGGTGTGATTGAAATTAGCCACTTTTTTTCATTATGAACTTTTTAACTTAGAAAATTCCAGCTGCCAATTGTTCTATGCTTCCATTTAATGCTGAGATCAGTACAGTCTCATGGGGTCTCCAACGACATCAACTATGCAGGCATCAGTATCATGTACCCAGGAGTTCCTGTGGGCCCAGAATCTTATTTCAAATTCCTTCTTAAAGAGCATGCACATTGGGGATTCTTTGTCTTTTTTCTAGCATAAGAAAAAAAACAGATTTTTAAGAACAGAGTATTATGATGATGCTAGGCTAAGTTGACTATCTGGGCTCTCATATGCTGGAAGAGGAATGCTGTCTTCCCCATTTGAGCTAATCCATGGCTTTTTGCTGTGGTATGCAATGGCAGCCTTTCTTCAAAACACCTTGGACATGTAAGAGCTTATGGATCAACCACATGAAAGCAAAGAGAAAATAAAACCAAAATGAACTAAGCTTAATCTTGTTGCATCAGAACCAAATCAACAAGAACTCTACTTGAGAAATACAACTCCAAGGAAAACAACCAACAAAAAAAATAGCCTGTATAGTGGTCACGGGAAATAATAAGGTTCAGCCATTTTGTGGGAATATGCCTGCTCCCTGGTGAGGTCTTGGTAAAGTAGAACAAAGTGTAAAGCGGGGGCGAAAGAAGAGTGAAGTCAGTTCCAACAACGTAAGATGTCACTGCATTGTGAAGCAGGGTATCGGGTAAGGGAAAAGAACACGCCAGGCTGGATAAATTGGGCTAAGTTGGATAGGCAGTGTGTATCCGGGAATCAGCCTCAATTTCCACCCTATAGAATACTGTGAGTGACAACATGGCTTTCTTAAATTGTCTGTACGTCTAAGGTAGCCAACATAACCTTGACAACAAAACAGAAAGCACAGGTGGTGGGCGGAGGCACACAAGTTCTAGTTTCAGGAAAGATGGTATAAAGTAGGAGATCACACTAAAAGTGATGAAGAACTAACTCTGATATGGACTTCTCTTCCCTCTTTTTGGCTCTCTATTTTTAAGATTACTAAAAAAGTCTTATTATCAAACTTAGTATTTTGTCGGTAAACACCTTTACTGAGAATTCAATTAATCTTAAAATAGGACTCATGCCACCTCGTATATTATTCTTTTGCACTTTTTGAAGTGCAAGTGGTAAAGTCAGAATAATTAATTACTGAAAGAAATTACACCTTGATCTTTGCAAAAATTACTACATTATGAGTGAATAAATTGTTCTGAAAGTGACTGGCAATGAAGTCTGAAAAGTAATACTGAAGTCGAGGATATCAACCATTTATTAGTTATTGAACAGGTGTGTGCATGCGCGCCTGCGTGCCTGTGTGTGTGCACATGTGCGAAGGTGTATGGTACAATTTAATAGAGAAGAGACTGAGCCACCAGTCTTTACTTGGATGTAGTGAGCAGAAGTTTTCTTTGTTTGCCATTTTTTGAATTGTAGCTCATCAGCTAAATCAGTTGATTACTTTATGCCATGGGTTTTATTGCAGCTTCTTGTTCCTTAACACATCCCAGTAAAAGGAATATTGGCTTACAAGCACAGGCTTCTTTCTTGAGCCAATATCAAAGCGGATACTTTTGTATTTTCCACTGTGGGGAAAAGCACATACACAGAGAACTATAATTTATTTGTGTTTTGGGTTGTGTTTGCCACAAAGCAGCAATCATAAATAACAGTAGGCAGAGGACAGAGACACAGCCTTTAATAATATTGTTCTGAGAATACATCATCCAGCATTGAAAATCTCATATAAAATTCATATCCATCGCTGTTTCCAGAGGGGGAAAAGCAGAAAAGTTGCACTCGTCAGTACTGGAGCAATTCTCCCAAAACATGAGAACGATACGACCTGATCTGTATTCCTTCATACTTGTTTTTTGGTATCCAGAGCTATGTTTTGGAGCTCTATTGATTTTCATTCTGGCTGCGGTTGATTAATGCTGCAGGAAGCAGTCATGTGCATTAGGATGGAGCCAGAGAGAAATACCAGTGCATTTTCTCAAGTCAAAGTGAGGTGGAGGGAGAAGCCAAACCAGTTCACTTAGTGGTTTTATTCGGCAATGCTTGCACACAGTAAAACACGCCAGTGAAGCAAAGAGCCACACAGCCTAGTTAACAGGAAGCTGGACACTGAGTTCTACACTTGCTACTGTTATTAATGATCTGCATCCCATTTCAGAAAACTTATGACGGCATCATTCTGCGAGAACTGTCATTACTTTTTATGAGATTTAATCTCTAGGTTAAGTTTGTTCATGTTCCCTGTATAAGTTTACTTCCCAGAAGGTATCTTTGTTAGTTAGCAGTTGTTCTTTTCCTTGATAAGGATTTTTATTGCTCACTACAGGAAATCTGCAGTTGTAACCATGTAGGGGTGATTGGATTATATGACACTTGTCATCTTGACCTGGCTGGCCCTTGAGTCTGAGAAACTGCTCATCAGTTTAGTATTTCCTCTTGCCTCTTTTGACAGCTGTTTTATTTTCTGTTCTAAATGGTCATCATCCATCATCAATAATACTCCTTTTTTAAATTATATGACTGTTACATGATGCTCAAAGATTTCTCCAAATCTATTAAAATGCCCAACATGTAGTCACCTAGATAAACAGTCACACAGAATTTATGTGCCTTGAAAATCCCCAGTAATTCCAAAAAATAACTAGGGTCTACGAAAATAACAGAACCGTTTAGAGATTCTGGTCATGTCAAGGTAAGAAAACATTACATTTAACTAAAGCAAATGTTATGAAAGCTTATTGTAGTGGTGTGGGACTGTAATCTACCATCCATTGGGGTTGGTATTAGGGTTGACACTTAAGTCAAAGTTTACTTTCGTGTTTCTGGATATCCAGTTATAGGTAATACATTGAAAGATTGTTTTTCTTCAATTGACTTGTCTGCTGCCTTTGTTTAAAAATGTGATTATGGACATTATTTCAGCCAAGCGTTCGTTTCTGTTCTTCACTGGTCCAGGTGACAATCCCTCCCCCCAAGAAACGCTATGTTGCCTTCTCACACACACACACACACACACACTTGTGTCATATGTTATTTCCCCCTACAGTCTTCATCACAGAACCATGTTAGCAATTATGGGACTCTGTTTTTCCATGTAACTTTGTTAATACCCACAAAAATTAAAATGTGCCTTGATTTTAATAGGAAATGCATTAAAACCATAACTACATTAGGAAAAACCCAACATCATTAATGTGTTGAGCTTTATAATTCACTCTTCCGTTTTGATAATATCAGTAAATGGTGCTAGTTTTTATATCTACTCCTTAGTACTTTTTATGTAATGAATTATTTATCTCTAAGTACAGACTTATCTGTACTGTACAACTGTTAAAACTTTCTTTTTAATTGCTATCGCTAGAATTTCCAGAACAGCATTGAATGGGAACAAAAAGAACAAACACTATTTTCTGCCCTGCTCTGCAGACTATTAAATTGATGAGTATAAAAGCTCCATTGATGGTTTTCTGAAGCTGTACTCTTTCCCTTATATTTCCAGGAGAGTTTAGTCATTGCTAGAGTGTGATTTTTGTTGAATTGATCTGTAATTGGTTTTTGCCTGTTTCATCTGTTCCATGGTGACACCAGTTTCAGCAAGATATGAATGAGTAGACTTGAACCATCTTTCGCTAGCCAGTGGGTCAGGCAGCCCAAGGTCCGGGTGCCTTCTTTGTTCATTGAGAACATCTAAAACTTCTACTCATGACCTGTTCCTCAGATAGTCGTATCCCCAAATGAGTAACTTCCCTGCCTCCTTTGGGAGCTCTCCCTAGAATGATTATTCTGAAACTCCTTTTCCTTTATTATTTGTTTTAATTTTATGCAATTACAATTTAATTACATCATTTCCTATTTCCCTCCCCTTCCTCCAAACTCTCCCAAAAACCCAGTCTTACATTTTTTTTTTCAAATTCATGGCCTCTTTTTTCATGAAATATTGTTACATGCATTCATGTATATGTATATACATATATAATCCTAAATGCATAAGTACAGCCTGCTCAGGCTGCACAATGGTACTCCTGCATGCATGTTTTAAGTGCTAAATATCTGGTAGTGGAAAACCAATTGTTTGTCCTCTGGTTAAGACTACATTCATAAATTCCCACCAGCCTCTTTCATCTGTTCCATGGTGACACCAGTTTCAGCAAGATATGAATGAGTCAACTTGAACCATCTTTCGCTAGCCAGTGGGTCAGGTAGCCCAAGGTCTGGGTGCCTTCTTTGTTCATTGAGAACATCTAAAACTTCTACTCATGACCTGTTCCTCAAATAGTATCCCCAAACCTAATCCAAACACGAACAACAAGGAGGTACAGAGCAATATGGAAAAGGGAAAGGCCAAAAAACCTCAACCCTATATAAAGTAAGGAACACTGAGATCAGGAAACAGGCACACTTACTATTTGAATGCTGGCTCATCGGTATTGATTAGCTATTCTTTCTTTCTTTCTCTCTTTGTTTATGTATTCATTCATTCATTCATTTTCTCTCTCTCTCCTGTATCACTTTTAATTAATTATTATATTCTTTTACTTCTGAGCTTTACGACAACATTATCTGTTAAATAGGTATATTTTAGAATATTACATTTGAAACGACATACCCCCCATAATTAGGAGTCCTCATTAGAATGGCATTCATACATTGTAGAGAGTTTCCACTGTACTAGGTTTCATTTCCAGCAATCTCTCCTTATACTCTCTCCCTTCACCCCATTCCTCACTATAGAGTGGGGTTATCATTTGGCAAGAGGAATGGGGTGAAGGGATCCCCCACCTTATCCAATTCTGCCTTTAAATTCTATTCTATTTCCCCAGACCAGGGAAATCCATGCTTCTCCTTTAGACCCATGCTCACTATGTAACCTCTCTGGATCTCTATATTGTAACTTCATTATCTTCTCTTAAAAGTGAATACATACCAAATGTATCTTAACTATTCTTAACTATACCTAAAGATCATTAGGAGTCATTTTATTAATAGATTTTTATTTTTCATACCAGCAATGTTTGGTTTTACCCTAGACCTCTGGGTTGTATATTCTCTGGTTCTTGGTTCCCCAAACAGTGTTAAGTATAGATTCTTTCTTGTTGAGTGATCCTCAAGTTAAATCAGCAAGTGATAGGCTGCCCCTACAAGCTCTGTATCACCATCACACTAGCATAATTTTGCAGGCACCACATATTAAATTTCAGCACATATTAAATTTGGAGCTGAGTTTGTTTCCATATTTCTCTTTGAGTAACCTTCAAGTACCTTCCCTCACTAAAGTGTCTAGACCTTAGGATTTTGGGCTCCAGCTCCATTTCTCTATGTTCAATGAATCGTGTGGGTATTGTCCTGAACAGGGGGACCCTCACTGTCACCTTGTAAAGAACAACCCTTTGTCTTAGCAACAGCCTGAGTTGTTTGCAGATTTCAATAGGACCTCATTGGGCAAAAACTCAATTGAAAGCAACCCAGTCCTAACACAGGAAGCTTTGCCTGGAAACAAGAGATGGCTTGAGGCACCAGGAGAGACATCATTGGGGTGAGTGAGTCTCTGACCGCGGCAGCAGCCCGGGACAGGGAACTCAGACGTTCCTCATCCCTCCTACACTTCGTGGTCATCCTCAGGGGCTATACTGCCCGATATCTCCTCTCTCTTCCTATCTCACCCAGCTTGCATCCACAACCCCCCCTCAGTCTGACTCCCTCCCCTCTTTGACCATATAACATCTCCCAGGTCAGCCTGTTTGAGCAGGCACTGAGGCCGAATCCGAATCGGGAGGGCAAACGGGAGGGTGGTAGCTCCTTTGTCCCAATAGCCTGCCTGCAGCAAGCAAGGTAGGCCCCTTGTTTACGAGCCACCCAAGCAGCAAGGAGATCCGGTCTGGGCACCAGGAGAGACATCATTGGGAACCTTCATCTGGTGATGGATAGAGATAGAGACAGAGACCCACACTGGAGCACTGGACTGAGCTCCCAAGGTCCCAATGAGGAGCAGATGGAGGGAGAACACGAGCAAGGACGTCAGGACCACGAGGGGTGCACCCACCCACTGAGACATTGGGGCTGATCTATTGGGAGCTCACCAAGGCCAGCTGAACTGTGACTGAAAAAGCGTGGGATAAAACCTGACTCTCTGATCATGGTGAACAATGAGGACTGATGAGAAGCCAAGGACAATGGCACGGGGTTTTGATCCTACTTCATGTTCCGGCTTGGTGGGAGCCTAGCCAGTTTGGACGTTCACCTTCCTAGACATGGACGGAGCGGGGAGGACCCTGGACTTTCCACAGGGCAGGGAACCCTGACTGCTCTTTGGACTGGAGAGGGAGTGGGAGAGGAGTGGGGGGAGTGGGGAGAGGGGAAGAGGAGTGGGGGGAAGGGGAAGAAGGATGGGAGGAGGGGGAGGGAAATGGGAGGCTGGGAGGAGGGGGAGGGAAATGGGAGGCTGGGAGGAGGCGGAAACTTTTTTTTCCTTTTCATAATAAAAAAAATGAGATGGCTTAATCTTCTGCTATAGTCATAGATCAGTGCCTTAGTCCATCATCAGAGAAGCTGTCTTTACAGCAGATGGAAACGGATTCAGAGACCCACAGACAAACATCAGACTGAGACAGAGTCTAACTGGAAGTTCTCCATCAAATCTTTCCCCCAGAGTTCAGGGTGTCCAGAAAAGACAGTAAGAACCAGAGGGGATAAAGGACACTATGAGAGCAAGGTACTCTGAATCAACTAAGCTATCTCAAATGAAATCACAGAAACTGAAGCAGCAAGCAAGGGCTTACATGGTTCTGCACCAGATCCTTTTTGCATAAATTATAGCTATTAGCTCATTATTTTTATGGGACTCCTGACTGTAGGATCAAGTGTGTCTTTGATTCTTGTGGATGCTCTTTGGACTCTTCCTTCTGTTGAGTTGCCATGACCTACTTTGATCTGCCTTGATATGATAGTTTCTGCTTCAGCTTATTATAATTTATTTTTGTCATATTTGGTTGTTGTCTTTTGGAAATTGTTGAAATAAGTGTGGCAGGGCTGCGTCCCCAGCACCCCAGCCGCCTGCTACCTCATGCCCGAAATAATAACACACAAACTGTATTCTTTTAAACACTGCTTGCCCATTATATCCAGCCTCTTCTCGGCTAACTCTCGCACCTGGACTAGCCCATTTCTAATAATGTGTGTAAGCACCCCAAGGTGCACTTACCAGGAAAATTCTAGCCTACGTCCATCCTGGGTCGGAGGAGCTTCATTGCATGCATCTGCCCGGGAGAGTGAAGCAGGACCTCTGCTCCAGAGAGCAGAGCTGTCGAGTCTAATAAGGGACAGAAAGGGAGTGAAGGTGGAGGGCAGAGGTGGTAGCCATGATCTGAGAGGAGAAGAAGGAGGGGAGGCTACAATAAAGATACATTGTATAAGGAAATAAAATATTTTCAACAAAAGGGAAAAACAGAAATGTTACAGTTATATTCCATAACTTTTGTTCACCATTTTGCAACCACATTTTACTATATATAATCAATTTTCCCAATGTTTTTCAAAATATCATTGGAATTTCTATAAATAAATAGCAACACCTTCTTGCAAAGTTGACAAATATACAAATGTACAGCCCATATATTTAAGTTATTTTCCCTTAGATTTATCCACAGAGGGGTTTTTAATTATCTCGGCCTTTTTCAACTCACCCATTGACTTATTCGTTACCAAATGTGGAGCCTTTTGGGGACATTTTCTTCCATTTGCCTTGAGTTCAGGCTTGCCACCTTCTCTCAAATGGATGATGAGAAAGAACAGGCACGTCCCCCCTTGGGTTTGATTGGCTTTTCAGAGAAGCCTTCTATTATTCTCTTTCATGTGGCTGAATGCTGGAGCCCACAGCAATTTCTACTGTAAAATCTTCCAAATAGTAAATGTGATCATGGAATTTCAATCCATCCTTCTAATTTTAGCACTGTTACTGACATTAATCTGTAACATATGGCCGAGTGAAGGGTAGACCTTTCCTGGGATCTGGCCACACCGTCTGCATGTGTGATATTTTCAAGAAAACAATAAACTCTGGATTTTTCTTAGCAATTTCAAGAAAAGAAGCAAAATTACTCCTTTATAATAGCCTTTCTATGATAATAATTTATAGCAAAAATTTCTCCAGAAGATTTAAGAGAGTAAGTAGCCTGCAGATTCTCTTATATTTTGATAGATACGGTAATTTTGGAAATCTTTGATTTACCCTTTACCTATACAAAAAAATGTTTGTGAACTTTTGAACATTGCTGATGTTAATGTAGTCTCATCACACTGACTTGACTATGCCATATAAAGAGTCGTTTGTGTTTCATTGGGGGGTGGCTAAGTTGTTAAAATTATGTTTTTTGCTCACACCCATTTGCAAACCCTGCTTTGAAAACCTGCTGCCCTCTTTCGGCATCCATCTGCAACTGCACTCACATGCAGTTTATATCTCTGACACAGAGACAGAGATACAACAATGTAACAAAAATCTAAAACAAGCAGGAAAGAGCCACACCAAAAAAATTATTATATTACACATTTTAAGTTTATATTTTATCCACACACAATGCATATTTGAAATATTAGCAATGAACTTGAAAAGTTCTAATTTCAGTATTTTATATTATTTGGCAATATTTAAAACAACAGCAATTTTGATATTCTAGATTTATTTTAATAAAATTACTCAGCTCTTTAATTTATTTAAATCAATACAGTTAAATATTTTTTATTCTAAACGTTTTTTATTGATGACCTATAGATAGAGGTTATCACAATGTATATATCAAATATACATTAGGAGGCAGATGCATAAACCATACATACTGTTAAAACCACAATTGCATATAAGAATAAACACATGCATACATTCACATAAAATCAAATTACATATTAGATAAATCTATGCATATTAGATACTTGAAGATGCTCACCACTTATCCAACACTGATTTACCTTTCTAATTGAATTTCATTATTTTAGGAGTACTCATGTGACAAGTTGAAGATCATCAGTCTTTGGAACTTCACATCAGAGCACTGACAATTCCACATAACCAGTGGCCCTTCCCCAAGCTGCAATACACTAAAAGATAAAACTAGTGGTGTGTGCATTGCATTGCTGTTTCCTTCCCTTGCCTTCGTCAAAATCATTTTACTTGCTGTCTCCAGACAGCAACCACTTTTCTCATATTACATAGCAAGCAATGGACTAAAGGTGCTGAGAAAGGCAGATAAAGACACTCCAGGAAATTGATAGTATCCTAAAAGCACCTTTACCAGGCCTAGTGTTTTTACATCTGAGGCTACCTGACATATGACAGATGAATCTCCACATGGAATAAAATCTCTGTAGGTATATCTCTAGGATATGAAGCTGTGCAGTTACAAATTACAGTTTCTTATTTTCTGATTACATAAATATATGCTGGTTTAGTAACATGAGTACCATAATAATGAAATGATATGTTTTATAGTGAGGGAAATTTTGGACATATGCAAATTCAAATAGTGCATTATTTCAAATCTTGTCAAAAAGCAGCATGTGAACATAGTTGAACAAATGCCCCTGTCATATGATCGGGCATCTCTTGGGTATATTCCCAAGAGTGGCATTGCTGGGTCCAGGGGTAGGTTGATCCCGAATTTCCTGAGAAACCGCCACACTGCTTTCCAAAGTGGTTGCACAAGTTTGCATTCCCACCAGCAATGGATGAGGGTACCCCTTTCTCCACAACCTCTCCAG
>NW_026068026.1:2877381-2898380 GCF_014885135.2 Alexandromys fortis | reverse complement strand
TTTTTTTTCTTTTCAATAAAAAATAATATTTAAAAAAAAGAAATTCTCAAAAAAAAGCAGCATGTGTTTGCTAGATGTGGCTTCAAAAATATTATTGAATTAATAGAATTTATAAATATCTTTAAAATCTTGAAAAGTATATATATAATCGTAATATGATTGAACTGAAAAAGAACAATTTGTTAATTGGTTACATATCAATGAATATTTAAAACACAGGCATATATTAACATTCTCAAATATATAGAAAAATAAAATTTCATGGAATGCTTAAAAATGTCAGATAGTAGAATAACTATTTCCTCAACCATGTAAAGTCTGAGGGCATGGAGTTCTTGTACATATACCTCATTTGAAATATTGAGAGTTCTCCATCTAGTACTTATTAAATATTTAAAATTTTTTATTAAGTATCTAGTCATCACTCACAATTTCTTTTAAATGAGCAGATAAATACATCTTTGAAAATTTTCATATGATTTGAGACCATAGAAAATGACCAAAGTTCATTTTTTTCTGTTTAATGTTTTTCTTTCCTGGTTGTGTTTATCATGTTCAGACTCTTAGCAGAAAATTACTTTTGACCACATACATCATATAAGTTGACCATATACATCAACATTACTGTATAAACAAAATCTATAATTGTTTACTAAATGTTTAGTACCTATCACATTGGACATGCTAGAATTTGAATAGAAAATATCAAATAACAGACACTTACCTCAGTTACCTGAGATTTTAATATTTTATGAATTTTTTATAATTTGGAGTATTAATAATTAGAAGTTTGAATTTGAAATATATTACAAGAAGTACTTAAGTGGAGGAAATATTGTCATGACATGTATGTAACCAGGACAAGCTCAGATCAATTATTTAAATGAAATAATTTAAGAATCTGGCTTTCTTAATTTATATAAATGTTTCTGTAAGATAGCATACTTTTTTAGAAATTAAATCTCTC
This sequence comes from Alexandromys fortis, assembly GCF_014885135.2. Taxonomy (NCBI): domain Eukaryota; kingdom Metazoa; phylum Chordata; class Mammalia; order Rodentia; family Cricetidae; genus Alexandromys; species Alexandromys fortis. The sequence continues at coordinate 2,897,413 of NW_026068026.1, read as the reverse complement.
TGTCTAGCCACCACATCCTGAAATATAGCTTACTTTTACATAAAGTCATAAAAATTGCATTCTTGCAATCTCCTTTGGTAATCAACTGTGACATTATATGGCATAAATCTTTGTTCAATTCTTTTCCTGCTTCTTCAACGAAAATTAAAATAAAGTACTTTTAAAAATGGCTGTGGTAGCCAGCACACATAGTTCTAACTTTCTCCCTAAGTTCTTAGAACTTTTAGCTTGAATTTCAAATCTTTTGACATTTATCTAGGCAATAAAATTAGACTTGCTTTGTTCTCCAGTTAAATGGGGATGTTTATGACTTAATCTTTCTTATTACCTCACATCAGTGGAAACACATTGCCCAAACATATCCATGTGTGTTAGGCCCTGAAAATCCCAGACAAAGGAAAAGGCAGCTGATGAAAAGCCATGAGGAGCTGATTTTCTCAAATAGTCTTATTCATCCAAGTAGGCACACATCTACGTCAGTCTACCACCATTTTTCACCATAAAGATGAATGATTAACACCTACCTCTCTGGGAGGCATCAGCTGTGTTCCATGGCTTATCTTGAGGAAAATTTTGAAGCAAAGTTTGAATCATTTTTGTTTTGTTTTGTTTTTGAGACAGGGCTTCTCTGCTGCTTTGAAATCTGTCCTGGAACGAGCTCTTGTAGACTATGCTGGCCTCAAACTCACAGAGATCCGCCTGCCTCTGCTTCCCAAGTGCTGGGATTAAAGGTCAGAGCCGCCACTACCTGGCAAGTTTTGAATCTTATAACTTAAAAATTTAGGAATAAAGTAGGTTTGTATGAAGAAAATTTTCAAAAATGTAAAAACAATACGAAATTCTCAAAGACTAAATAAAATAAACTTTAAGAGAACACAGTTAATATTCCTCTCCTATCAATTTTTAATAAAATGCATTTCTATAACTTAAAAAATGTCATGCAAAGCATTTTCCTTCCTACATACTTAGTTGACATTCCAGAGAATACACTGATTATTTATCCAATACCAAAGAGTGAGTCCTGAAAGCATACATACAAGTAACATTATACAGACTGAGTAGATTGTATTTAGGGATATACATATGATATACATATGTGTATATATATATGCAAACATATATTTTAAACATACATATATGTACATATATTCTTTTAAATGCATATTTATTCCTAAGTACAATCTATTGTGTGTGTATGCATGTGACAACAATTAATGGAGAAAAAAGGCCATAAATTTGAAAGAGAGAAAGAAGGGATATATGGAGTAGGTAGGGAGAAAAGTGAAGGGAAAAATATTTTAATTTATTGTAATTATATTATATTCACCCCAAAGTTTTTAAAACTTAAAAATGTATTCCATGACAGTCTTTCAAGGATTTAAATTTCCAGCTCATATTTATGTAACTTATGTGAACTCAAACACATTGACTTCTCTCTTACCCAGTCCAAGCACCTTACAAACCTCTTAGGATCACTCAAAGGATGGCTGATAGTATTGTGATTTGAAGTTTTGCTGACTATGGCTTTAATTCTATTTGCATTTGCATTTTCATTGTCATTTTGTGTGGTCTTTCCATGGATTTGGGGCTTAGAATACAGACATTCTGAGAAGCAACTGAACACATATGTATCCTGAGCTGCCTTATATTTTCTCATGAGATTCTATGATGTCAAAAGGAACTTATCACAGAAGAGTTCCTCCTCTGTGGAAGCCTGAATTTTCCTGTATTAATTAACAAAAGGTTGGGAGGAGAGAGGAACATCTCCCAACTCTACTGGCCCATCATCATCCAGGGACTTGCTTGGGACACTTTTTCTAGCCTATCATCCTTTAAGTTCTAACAGGGGAGTCATCTTAGGCACTATCCTATTGTTGTGAAGAGACACCATGGCCAAGGCAACTCTTACAAAGGAATAATGTAATTGAGGCTTGCTTACATGTTCAGAGGTTTAGTCCATTATCATCATGGCGGGGAAAATGGTAGCATGCAGGCAGGAGCTGGAGCTGTATTTGAGAACCTCATCCTGATCCATAGGCAGAAAGAACCACTGAGTTTGGTGTGGACTTTTGAAAGTTCAAAACACACCCCCAGTGACACACTACCTCTAACAAGGCCATGCCTCCTAATCCTTCTCAAACACTTCCACTACCAGATGACCAAGCATTCAAGTACAGGAGCCTATGCAGAATCAATCTTACTCAAACCACCACAGGTGTCAAATACTTCTCTTCTGAACTAATATGAAAATTAGGTGAATAAAGTAGAGGAAATCAAGTAACACAGGGGTAGACTATTTCTACAGATGATTAAATCTTAAATGCTAATATACATAAAAAGCACGAGTTAAATTATATCACTATATTTATGTCCTTAAATAAAAATGCCTCATGATCAAAGAGTCTCATGCATATGATAAAACTGTACAAAGCTAAAAATGTTAGCACAGGTTGGAAAAAGCCATTATTGCTGTCACAGTTACATAAAGGGCACTTCATGGGGAAGTATATAGGCATTGCCATGTTACTGAAAATGTCTGCATTTACAATTTCATAATGGTAAGTACACACTTAGAATTAGATGGCAAAGTTAAATTCAGCCTTCGTGTCCATCAGATACTACCTAATAAAAATGTAGTAAGGATTTTAATTTTTTTTATGTTTGGAAGAATTAATCAATATATGTTGGTAGATGGAAAATACCCACAAAATAAAAAATAATGGATTTCTCCAAAGTAAACTAATCTATAAGTTATTTAAACATAATACAATGTTCTATTATAACAGCAGTAGGGATTTGAATAAAGATTATATTCTTAGGAAAATGTTGATTCCAATAATATAATCTTCCCAATTGACACATTATTTTCATTAAATTATCAGTCATTTTCTTGATCATGATCTCTTTTTGAATGGGGTCCTAAGATCCAGTTCAGTTTATTGTTGGCAAATTTAATTGTGTTTCCTCACAGTGAATCTTAGTAAGTCAACATGCACTTCAAATAAGGAAAAGAAAAACGATGCTAAAGAAAATCGACCTGCATCCTTCAGTTGACTTTGAAACAACCACAGAACAGTTTTAAAAAAATCAAGTTTAGGGCTATAGAAAAATGCTTTTATTTTGGACTGAGAGGGAAAAAAGTCAGGTCTAAGGAAACACACAGATTAAAAGGTTCTTATCAATAACAAAGATCTAATTACCATTGTCAGGATCATCTTTTATATAGCACCTTCACACTCAAGAGAAGAGACCATCTGGGCAGATTGCAGGAAGATTGGGAAGGTAACCTCACAGAAATGTCAGCAGTAAAACATGCTCTCTCAGGTCTTTCTGATTAAACATTCTAGCATATATTCAATCACAGCTATTACAGAAACCATTGAAGTTCAGTCGTTAATCCTGGAAGTTATTCCTGAGATCCTCCAACTGCTTTTACACCATCCTGGAATCTGGTTTGTGCTATAGATCTTCAATTAAACTGTATTTTGTTTTTCATTTCATGACATAATTAAATAAGAATGTTTGAACTCGACAGTGGTTGAATAAACATGTGAAATTTAGATACCTCTTAGTATATATTTTTATTAATTCTTTGAGAAATTTATACATTATATTTTACTATATTTGTTCTTACAACTCCTCCCAAATCATCCCCTTTCCATTTCCACTCAGTGTTGTGCACACAGTTTTTAGAAAACCCATCCAGTCAAATTCATCCTGGCTAATTACTCTTGAATGTGTGACTATCTACTTAAACTTGCTCCACCTACCAAGAGCCACACCCTAAAAGAAAACTATCTTTCCTTGAGAAGTTCTTAGTTAGCCAGTATCTCCTAGGCTAGGGGTGTGAGTCTCTGCCCACTTTCCCATCCTATGTTAGATGTCTCTCTGGCTATAGCTAACACTAATGCTGTGCATGCTTCCACAAATACTGTGAGTTCACGTGCAGAACTACTATGTCCAGAAAATGCTGTTTTGTTGTATTTATATTCCTTCTGTGATTTTTACAATATTTCTGCCCCCTCTTTGGTGATGTTCTCTAAGCCATGGAGTAGTAGGGAGTGTGATATGCATGTTCTGTTTAGGGCTAAAGATTTCACAGTCTTCTCTGCACCCTGACCAGTTGTGGGTATTTGTGTTAATTCCCATCTACTGCAAAAAGAAGTAGCTCTGATAAGTCTGAGATGTGGCAATTTACAATTATAACAGTAAGTCCAGAGGACTTGGTTTAATATTGTGTTTATTCAGCATAGTAGTAATTGTAGTAGTTCTTGCCTAAGGCCTATGACCTGTCTAGTCACAGGTTCTTAGACTCAACAATGATGCGAGGTAGGGACTTTGTCTTTGAGAGTGGACCTTAAATCAGAAAGTGGTTGGTTAGTCTCAGGGCATTCATACCACTACTGTTCCAATGGGCTTGCAATTGGATACGATTACTTCTCTTCTCTGGCAGTATGCATAGTACCTTCTATCATTATGAAAACTAGCCAGGAAAACTGAAGCTTACATGTCATTACCATCCTGATTTCTCAGTGTTATATGGCTCAAACATGCTCTTTTCAGTAATGCAGTATCTCCAAAAAGTTTGGGAGCAGAAAAGCAATGGCTCTAACCTTTAAGATTTGAGGGTATATGGGAAATCACATGGCAATACCTAAATAGAATCAAGCTGTACCTGTCATTGACCTTTTTATTTGTTAATCTTTGTTGTTTAATAAAGCAATTGTCATCTACTATATAAGGTAAATCCAGTTATAGATTTTATTCTTATGTATGTTTCTATTTTGGGAAACCTCCAATAGTAGTTTTTCATATGACTTTTTCAGGTGGTTTTAGTGTTCGTCATCCCTTCTCTACCTCACCCTCCCATACTCATCCATTTCAATGATCCATCTACCATTCTTCCTCTTGCTTCAGTTTATATCACTGTATTTGTCCTTTCCTCCCTCGGAGTCCCCATGCCCTTTACTAATTCCCTGATCTCTCCTCACATTCCAAATGATATACACATATCAAAAGATTCAAAACTAGCATCTGCAATTGAGAGCTAACACTGAATGTTTATCTTTCTGGGGCTGGGCTGCTTCATTCAGAATGACCTTTTCCAACTCCATCCACTTCATCTTCAGATTTCAGAATATTTCCTAACATCTGATAAAGATTCTATGGTGGTAATATGTCTGTTTTTATTAGCTGTTCATCTGTTCGTGAACATTTAAGCTGTTTCTATTTTCTGGCTATTGTGCACTGAGCAGTGATCAACATTAATGAACACATACCTGTGTAGTAGATAGTAGAGATTTTAAGGTAAATGCCCAAGAGCTGTATACCCTGAACATGTGATGAATCATTCCTTGGTTTGCTAATGAATTATTGTTTATCCCTTTTGATCAGAGTAATTAAATGGATCTGACTCATAAATGTATTATAGTTAAGAAGGCTGTCTTTCTGATATTTTTCTCATGTGTAAATGAAGTCTGAGACTTTTCTCTCCTTTGGTATTTACTGATGGAATGCTTGCATCTCTTTTCCTTCAGGAGTCATTCAGAGATTGACTTGGCTGTTTGTTTTTGATGCTCTGTAAAACCAGGTTGGGATAAGAACAGGATTTGCAAGACTTGGTGAAATGCCCCAGAAAATCTTTATATAATATCCTTATATAATTCATGTGTATGATGTGGTGGGAGCCCTTTCTCCTCTAGAAACATATTTGACAAACACCTACTTCTCTGTACAAGCTTTGGCATTGTTATTTACCTATTAGAATCCTACAGTGCCTTCTCTTCTCCTTATTTATATGCAGTTTTTCATAACCACACACTTATAATTGAACTATTTTTCCTCTGAACACATAGTCATTTTACTTGAGGATGCTCACGTTTTATTTTACAACAAGAATAACCCATAAATATTATAAAAGTGGTGTTCCTTTAAATCAATTTGTCACCTTCAGAGAAGGTCGTTATAATGGCCACCAAAACCCATTTTGCTTGCCTTACACGTATCCAGCTATTTCCTACTCTTTTGTCTTCATGTTGTTTCTTTATGTCTCACTCTTTATCAGCAGATAAACTTAAATATTTTTCACCTCCAATAAGTATCTTCCTTCCACTAATTTCTGACTCCTGTGGCCACTGACTCAGCTTCAAGACACACGTCTTAAGTTAATTCAACATTTCCTTATAATCTACTGATGTGACATGTTTTGTCTGTACCCAGTTTTGACAAAGTATTCATTTGAAACAGCTAATACAGATTTCAGTGCATCTTTCACCTGGAATTTATTTAGAAATACTTTATCACTCTTACTATCTGGTCTCTGAGATTATAGGAAGGATATGGCATATATTATGAAAAATTTCAACATTATGACTGGAAATATGTGTAAAAATTAATTTTAAGACTTTTTTCTATATTCTAGCATCTTTGGTACAGGAGGGTATTCCATGTGCTATCAAAGAGAATATAAATACCTATCTATCCATAAAATGTCTGATCTATAATGGTGTCCTGCTACAGCAACGGTAACACAAAGCCTATGGGAGTAACCAACCAATGTCTAATGCGACATAAGGCCCACTCCACGAGATGGAACCCATATCCAACACTGCTCGTGTGACCAAGAAACGGAGACTAGATAGTTCAGGGGCTGAGGGTAAAACCAAATACTACTATTCTAAACAAACAATAGAAGTCATGCAGCAATGATGTGACTCATAAAGACATGGGCAATACTCACAGATCATGAGTTGTTCAGCCATCATCGAAGAATCTTTCCCCTGAAGCAAATGGGAACAAATCCAGAGACCGTTAGACAGACATTGTGCAGAGAATGAGAGATCCTGGGATCCTGAGCTCTAAGGGGAATGTCTCTACCAGCACCGCCCCTCCCCTCAGGCTTCACAGAACCATGGGAAAAGTGAGGCAAAAAGAGTGTTAGAGGTGGAGGGGATGGAGGACACCAAGAAAACAAGGCCCTCTTAGGAAACATGATTATCCCACACAACAGGATTATCACACAGAGACTGGAGCAGCATGCAGAGAACCTGCTAGGATCTGCACCAGGACCTTAGTGTTCATATATTACAGGTTCCAGTTTAGTGTTGTTTATGGGATTTTTGAGTGTGTGAAAAATTGGGTCTGATTTTATGCCTTCTCTTGGACTCTTTTGTTTCCTTCTCATTTGTTTTGTACAATTTCAGTGTGCTAGGTTTTGTTTTCTCTAATTATGCTTTATTTATTTAGAAAAAAATATAAAGGTAGACTAAGTTTATAGCAACTGGACAAGATTTTGGTTGCTAGTGAAGGTGAATAACAGGAACTGAATTTAATCTTTACCATGTATCTGAAAAAGGAGACATTATGCATCAAGAGCTTTCATTGAGGGCACATTTGTGTTGAATTATGTATGCAAACAGTAAACCCTAAAGTAGCCATCAAAGTAAGAGAGTCATAGCTAAAAGGTGAACAAATGAGACAGAATGAAAGCATAAAAGTAATGAACACAAAAGACAGAGAAGGGAAACTGACAGCAAAGCAGACCGAAAGAAAATGATCTCAATCAAACACATTTTGTAAGGCCAAGAAATTCAGCCAAGCCCAGCAATGTGCTTATACTAGGGATGAACTCAGTGCTAGCTGATAATGTCGACGAAGGGTTCATTTTCACCTTCATGGCAAATTAAGAGAAGAGTTGAACATTTATTGACATCAACAGTATCTTCAGCCCTAACAATGGGAAAACTTTAAGCTTCAAATTAAAAGCTAATTGGCAGTTACATATTCTTTCTCTTAAAACAAAAATCTCATATTATTTTTAAATTTACAAATTATTTTTATTGGTTCTAGTTTAGTGTGTGGGGAGGATATGTGTTTACATGAATGCAGGTGCCATGGAAGGGCATTAGATCTGCTGGAATTGGAGCAATGAGCTATTGAAAACCATGCATCATAAGCTCTGGGAACCAAACTTAGGTCTTCTGCAAGAGCTTGGCTGTGTCCTAATGGCTGGGCCATATTTCCAGTCCCATGGATAACACATTCTAATGAAGTTTTAATAAGTGACTCAGCACGTATACAGAGTCACACCAAATACTTTCTCTGTGGACTTACTAAATATTATTTCAAAAGAAAAACTTGACCTGAAAGAGTTTTGGTTCAAAGAGAGAGAAGGAAGGGTATTATGTGTGTATCATGGCTGTACGTTGTCTTCAACGTGTCTCCCGCTGCACGTGAAACAGTTTTTCTTCCTCAGGTTTACCAGGGAATATAGTCAGATGTGAATGAAAAAAAAAATATGTATCTTCACATCTGAAGTAGTAGCTTACCTTGTTACATTTTCCTATTCATTTTGTAAATTGGATACTGGCGCAAAGAGATGAGGGTAGAGAAAACCAGGAAAGATTGCTTCTTAAGGAAGTACATTCTTACCCAAATATCCAGTTCAGTGCTCCTAATGTCAGAACACACAGAATTACCTGGGAAATTTGATAAATACTAATGATTACCCAGATATGCTTTTTGAGTCTTTGACTTTATATATTGGAGGGAGGAATCTTTTAAGCTCTCAAGGAAAATTTAATTTACAAGCAGACTTGAGAAGCAATGACGTCATCTATCAGGCTCCCACTGAGATATCTGAAGCATGAAGATAAGAAGAACACACTCCTGGGTAATGGCAGAATCATTCTTCTGCATGAAACTGTTCATCATACTTCGGGGAACCATGTTGCCTCCTACTGCCTCTAACATTTTTGTACTTGTGAAGTTATGACCATTTCCCTTTTCTGTTTCTGTTCATATCAGCAGGTATCTTTGGTATTTGTACAGGAAGCTAGAAGAAATACGCCTTTGGAAACATGCTTCATATTGATGATCCCTGGACACATACTGCCCTCAGCTATGACTGTTAGGTTAAGTGTTGGCAGCACTGTGCTTGGAAGCAGCTTCAGAATGCAACCGGCAGCTACAGATCAGGCTCTTTTTTACATTTTATACTGTAAGTGCATCACTTTAATAAGCCACTTCCCAGCCACCACTATCTATCCTGGAAATATATTTGTGCTATTTGACTTACATTGTTTACAAATGACCAGAGGACAGGATAACTTGTAAGATATGCCATTCTTTGCAAGGGTTTTCACTACTTGTGTGAGGAAAAAAAAAAAAAAAAACAGCCCCAGTCTATGAGATTCTCCTCTCTTTATTTTCAAATTTTCTCTTAGTCTAACTGAAACTATACATAACTGAATGTTTATAAAACACAAACATGTTGACGTTAAACTAAATGTATATCATATATACATGTATAATAAAATATCAAAATACTTTCCTTATTAAGAAATTACTTAATCTCAAAAATATTTAACCCAAACGTTTTCAAGTGTTATGTGCACATAATCCCATACTACTGTATGTATTGGAGTCAATGGCTACAAATTTTATTTTATCATGTAATTAAAGTGAAGAGACAGAAAACAAGCAAGGGTCTTCTCTTTGGCCATTCAAATATTCAAATATCAACAAGAGTCTAATTTACAACCAATTGGTATAAGACAGGTTGTGATTGGAATTCATCTTCTACAATGCTCAAGCTGAGTACTAAAGATACTCTCACCTGGCTACAGACCTAGATAGTATATCTCTATCCTTTCTTGACCATAAAGTTCTAGGATAATAGAACTGAGAGGTGCCAGAATTTATGCAGAACACCCATGTCATCTTAACCACATGGATCTTACTAAAAAAGCTTATTCCCATCTGGACTCTCAAAGTGACTGCCGAAACGCCTTCTTTTCAGGAAGCTCAAGATCCTCTTGGCAAGGCTTGGATGAAGCAGCTTCAGGGATCCAACTCTTCTTTAGAAGTTCACATGCTGATAATGGAAGGTCACAGATCAATGACACGTCACCTTGACTTTCCTATTTGTCTCTTATTACTTTAATTAAAGTATAATTTACCTCCTTTCCATCCCTCCCTCCTGACCTTTCCACCACCCCCTTACTCTCCATCATTGTTACACACACACACACACACAATTACATAGCAAAACATATTTAAAATACAAAATCTAGCAGGTGATGGTGGCACACACCTTTAATCCCAGCACTCAGAAAGCAGTTGCAGATGCAACTGTGAGTTCAAGGCCAGTCTTGGAACTACAAGGGGAGTTCCAAGAAAGCTCAGGCTTCACACAGAGAAAAACTAGAATGTACAAGCATAAAAATAAAATAATCAATATATTGTTTCCTTGATAACTGGGACAAGTGTTGAAACTGAAGCAAACTAAAGCATTCACAATGGCTTTCCAAGGACAGAACACAACCCACAGTTACCTTTTTTCTTCAACTTGTAGTTGGATTATTCTCTATCTTACAGTTACTTCTAAGTTGCTAACTGAAAACAAGGGAGGTAGGTAAATATTTTACATATGAAGACTTCACAGTAAATTATTTTTGAAAAATAAAACCTACACTAGATTTACACAGGTACCTTATAGAAAACTGATTTGTCTGCTCTGTTTTCCAAGCAAGTAGGAACAATGTTTGGCAGATTTGTCTTCAAGATGATAAAGTGTTATTCTCTGATACCACATCTTTGGGTCTAAATCCAGCACGATTTTAGTTCATTCAAACCTTAGCATTGTTTCTAAAAAAGAGTCTTCTTAGGTACTAGGGGAATGAGTGGCCTTTCTTACTTCTGTCTCCATCTCTCTCGGTGTGTGTCACTCTGTCTCTGCCCCCTTCTCTCCTCACATTCTCTCTCTGTGTGTGCGCAAATATCTGATTCCTTTAATTTCATTTATTTTCTCTATATAAACCTTTAACATTAAAGAAATTAACAACTTTGGTAATCCCTATCATTCCATAAAAGCACACCAAATAGTTTAAGCTATGCCTGAGACAATTTGAAATTATTTCAGGTAGAGGAAGAAACAAACATTATGTTTAATGTTTTTAATGATATGTAGATGTCTAAAGAATAATATAGCCAAGAATTTGGCATTATAAAAATTCCATAGAAGTAATTATGTTTTGAAATGTCCATAAATAAAAAGAACATTATACCAGATATATTTGGCTGGATCTCATTAGAGTAATGATTATCTATCAATGTGAAACCAGAAGCTTCTATTAGATTATCAGGTTTATTTTTCCAAGAAAATAATACTATGAGATTAGATTATAACCAATATTGTTTGTGTGAATAAAGTCTGCAGAAGAAGATTTTCTAAAATAATATTAAATATTGTCACATTAACTTGAAAATAAAAGTTATGAATGCATCTGCTATGTTGGGAAAATCAATGGCGCAAAGAGAGAAAGTTAATTTATAAAAATGTATAATGAACACAGTGATAGGTACAACCCCCCTCTTGACTGATGACATGAACTTCAAGTCTTAGTTCCTTTGTTGTGCTAAGTCCTTAGGCCTTATCATTGGGATCACCACTGAAGAATGGTCAATATTTGCCCTTACTCTCACCCTATCTCAATGTGGGAGAGCAGACATTTTAGATGGAAAGGAAATTCACAGACTAACTGAGTTTCCTTAATGTATGTTTAAACAGGAAATCTGTCTATGCTGTTTTGGCCTCACTTTCACAGTGTGGGATCCATACTCAGTGCATGGGAATACGAAAGACCATATTTAATGGAAATAATCAGAGACATAGATTACTTTCTATACCATAAATCTTCATTGTAAGTGAACATTATGGGTTTTTCACTTAAGAACAATAGGTACTTGTTGTCTTAGGGTTGCTACTACTGTGACAAAACACCACGACTAAAGAAAGTTGGGGAGGAAAGGGTTTATTTGGTTTATGCTTCCACAGCACTGTTGATGATCAAAGCAAGTCAGGACAGGAACTCAAAACTGGGTAGGAACCTGGAGGTAGGAGCTGATTTAGAGGACATGAAGTGGGGCTGCTTACTGGCTTGCTCCTCATGGTTTATACATCCTGTTTCCTTATATATCCAAGGACCACCACCCCAGGAATAGCACCACCACGACTGGCTGGATACTCCCTCATCAATCACTGATTTAAAAAATGCTCTACAGGTACTGCCTCATCTTATGCATGTACTTCATCAATGGAGCTACTCCCTCTCTTAGGGCTCTAGTTCATGGCAAGTTGACATAAAACTAAGTAGCAGAACTGTGATATAAAAAAACACAACTAATGAGATTACATTCTCTAAAATATTTAATATTTAAGGGAAAGTAAGAGTTGCATTTTCTCACAAAACTCTTAGGACATATAACATGTAGTTGAAAATGATAAGAATGAAATACTGATAAATTTTGATTGTCATTTTATATTTTGTATTTATCATTTTCCTTTTTATGTCAAAAAAGCCTTCTAGATGTGTCTTAGATGTATATTTGCAAAGACAGAAAAGCAGTCTGTATAATAATCTACCAGAAAGAAAGCAGAAACAGTCTTGATAAAGATTCCTGTGGAAGTGTACTGTTAATTATAAACCAGAACATGAGAACTACTTTTCAAAAATATGAGATATGTGTACTAAAGGGTCTGCTGTATGACTCACTGTGTCACACTTCAGCTTCCATGATGAGGTTTTTCTCTTTTTTTCTTTTCTCTTACTTTTAGTTTCATTTTATTTTGTTGGAGAGGCCGTAAGAGCAGAGGGTGGATACGAAGGGAGGTGGAGATGAATGGGATAAAGATACATGATGTGAAAGACACAAGGAATAAATAAAAAGAAAGACACACACACACACATTGACCAGTACTTACTTATTGAGATTTTCAAATAATACATCATTAGGCAAATACACACTGAAGTTTTCAGTGTGTATAGCCATACCATGTAGAGCTGAAAGCCTACAATGTGTGAGCACTCTCACTCAACGGCTCATCTCGTCAGTCCTTTGTTCCTCATTTCATGATGTCTGTAGTTCCTGACCCTGACAAAGACCCTGGCCAACATCAACATGTTGAAATTGGGTTCCCTCAGAAGATTACTTTCAAGAAATTGTTGTTACTTAATCCCCATGGGAAACCTAAAGGGTAACATTCAAGAACCCCTGTACAGCTAGGTCTTATGCACCCTTTATCTTTCTCTCATTTCCTGCCTGCTAGCTGAACTCCACAGCAACCTCAGACACTACCACCTCCCACCAGTTCTCCTAACATGAATAATAATCTTACTTTACACATACTTTGAGTTGTATTATTTATTCACCACACACACACACACACACACACACAGAGAGAGAGAGAGAGAGAGAGAGAGAGAGAGAGAGAGAGAGAGAGAGAGTTTACTTCCAGAAAGGCAGGCTGAAACTAATAGCCGTTCTCAAGAGAGATCTCAAGATGAAATTAAGAAGAAATCACAGCAAATTAATATCACAACAGTTCCTGTCTTCATGGATATTCAATGCATGTTGCCCACTCATGGGAGAATCGGTGCTGTGAGGTAAGGTGAAATGATCTTGATCTACGGCAAGGCATTATGCATCTAAATTAGTTTTTCTTCCTTAAAGCAGCTTTTCTCCTATTCTAAAATATTTTAATTAGTCTATTAAAATTGTCTTCTGTACCAGAAAAAAATAATATATGAATAGGTTAAAGAACAGAAAAATGCTGCCCTTGGAGACTGAATCCAATTTTATGATGATGGAAAAATATAATGAAGATAATGGGAAACACAACTAGATTAATCTCACCAAGAACCAAAAAGTGTGAGCAGACGGGATGAAAGAAAGAACATTTAAATGGAATGACTTCCTATAGTGCTGGGATGTGTCAATCACTGCAAGAATTGTTGAAACCTTAGGCTGCATATGAAAGGTCCTAGGTATGATCACCAACCCATAAAATAAAACAAATAAATAAATTTCACCCAGAAGCTATTAAGTTTATTAATATACTAATATCAAACATACCTTTCACTGTAAAGAACTCATAGAACAGAGTTGGGGATGGATAATCAATTCTGAGGAAAATAGCCCAATGCTACAAAGAAAGTAGATATAATACACCAAAGGAAATAAGATGCTATGCATCTAAATTATAGAGATAAATATGTGGTATTGAATGGGAGGCACAAAGCACCAAGGGTTACTGAATATGAGTGAGGTACAGAGAATGAAATGTACTTCAATGTACAATGAATGAAACACAAAGGTCATGATGACTCTATTACTTTTCATGCTAACCAAATCAATTTTAAAAATGTTAGAACATATTGGTAACTGGACAATTACTATATTTTGAATTATGTGTTAAGTGAAAACGACATTAGACAATCAAACAATGCTTCAGAGCTAACACTTGAACCTGAAGTTGATGGACCCATAAGTGGATGGGAATTTTTTCAGTGGTAATTTCAATGAATTATTGGAAACTGTATAGATTAGCAAGGAGGTGGAGACTTCTCCGGGCCATGCTTTGAAAGGATCCTTTTATATCTGTAGGTTTTTAAGCTAAGTAAACTACCCAATTGGTGAGAATCTGTAAAAGCTCCTGTTATGGCTCTAACTAAATACCAACAAAATATCTAGTCCAAAAGCAATGGAGTGCAGCCATGGTAGCTGAAAACAGATCAGTCTATCTACTTAACTATCTAGCTATCATCTCTCTATCTATAATCTACCTATCTACCTACCTACTATCTATCATCTATCTATCTACCCATCTAGAAATCTATCTACCTACTATCTATCTATCTATCTATCTATCTATCTATCTATCTATCTATCATCTATCTCACTATCATATATATATCATATATATAATCTATCTACCTATCTATCTCTTATCTATCTACCTACCTATTGTCTATCTACTTATCTATTATTTAACTATCATCTATCTACCTACCCCTCTCTCTTAATTCCTTCCCCTCCTTTCAAAAGAAATCATAGAAACTTAGCAAAGAATAACAACAACAACAACAACAACAAAAAACAGAATAGGAAAGGGTCTGCTAATAGATAGGTGTTAGTACAGCAAACACTAAACATACCCTATAGCTGCAGGGTAAGCAGAGTATCTCAGAGTAAAGTCTGTTGGTCAAATAACAGAATAAAGTCACGAGACTATCCATTCAATAAAGGATGAAAACTTGAAAGTCTGCTAGACCCTGTCTAGCTTCATATAGACACGTGTGTCTAGAAAAATTGACACCTTTCATCCATGAATAAATCTAGCATCCATATTCTGCTTTCCATTACCCAGACATCAAAGGGTTTCAGGAGAACAGTAGCTTCTATGCATGATTAAACAAAAAAATCCTGTTTTGTCAGAATTTAATAAAATACTCATGACAAATATAATCCCTACAATCAAGGTATGTCAAAGAGAGGCAAGTAATGACCAACGTTGGGTGGAAGAGGGACATTGTGGTCAAATTACATTGTAGGGAATTATCAAAGAATTAGTAAAATATTCACTTTTTAAAATCAAAGAAAGACATGAAGTACATTCATCCCAAAAGAGGAGGATTCTTCTATCTTGTACAAGGCTATCACGAAAATTTCTTTAATAAATGCAGTTGGACAAACTGATGCAAGCCAATCAATGCTAAGCTTTCCTTAAAGCATATAAACTCTGAGGAAACTGGTTCCTCTAGATATACAGGAGAAGATAAAGTCACTGTAATAAAAACAATATGTGCTGGACTATGAACTGACAAGTAAATTAGTAAGTTCAACAAAAAAGCTGAGAAATATGTCCAAAAGACAAATAGAATTAATTTCTAATATGAATGGTGTTTCAAGTCACTAAGGCAAAGCTAAATATTTTGATTTGTGGTAGGGAAGCCCTGTGCAACTCTATAAGATACAATTAGGTCCATATCTCATATGTTCTTTAATGATAACCCCAATGTAGGTATCAAAAGATTAAAAAGTAAAAATACCAGACAGCAAAATGAGATACTTCTTTAACAGTGTAGTGAGAAAAGGCTTTTTAGCCTAAAACTTAAATATGATTTGACAATTTATTTTGGCTTTGTTTTGTTTTGTTTTTTTGAGACAAGGTTTCTCTGTAGCTTTGGTGCATGACCTGGAACTAATTCTTGTAGATCAGGCTGACCTCGAACTCAGAGATTCGCCTGCCTCTGCCTCCTGAGTGCTGGGATTAAAGATATACACCATCACCGCCTGGCTTGATTTATATGTATGTAGCAGGGTGACATGGCCATGGTTAAAAGCCCAGCATAACAAATTTAAAAGATATAGTTAAATGGGATTTTTCAGTTTTTGTGTATGATATTTACATGTATATGATTTCACATGTGTTTGGATACACATGGGTAGTCACACAGGTATAGGTACATATGTACGCATCTCTGCAGAGACCAGAGACACATAGCAGGAATCTTCCTCACAACCAGCTGTAGCTCCAATTTCAGGGCATGTAATGGCCTCTTTGGCCTGCACAGGCACAACATGCATGTGGTACACACATGTGTGCAGGCAAAACACCCACAAACATAAAATAAGAATAAATAAAATCAGAAAAGTATCTCTCATAGAAAGAGAAGCTCTAAACACAGATACATAGCAGGGAAGACAATGTGCAGACATGGGGTGGGGCAACAGGTGTTTCCAAGGCAAGGACAGAGGGCCCTGAAGAAATGAGACTTCTGACACCGGAAAACTGCAGCCAGGCCACTGAGAAACCAATTTTCTGCTTTTCAAGGCAATCAGTTAATGGGATTTAGTTATGGCAGACCAGACAAAGGCATGAAATGGTTAATTTTGAAAATCAAATTGCAAACAAAGATTACAAAACACACTCCTTGTAAGAAAGATAAGCACCTAAGAAAAAATTTCATTTCTCTCTTTAATTCTATGCCTACAAGCTAGCGTTGCTTTTTGTATAAATACACAACTTCATTCTAAGCATGAGAAACAGCACAAGCCCAAAATAAAGGACTTTTTAGCAAATGGCTAACGAATGTTTCTCAAAAATGCCTCTGTTCTAAAAGACAGGCAAGATGGAGATAATAGGAAAGACGGGAGAAAACGGCAGAGACATAGCAGGAAAATAGATTGGGTTCATGGGTTTGCAGTTTACCTGATAAAATGCAATGAAATTACATTTGTGGTTATGATAAACTAAAATGTTCACATTAAAATAAGTCAAGTAGACAAATTAATACTCTGGACTGATTTTGAAAACATTCCCCTGTCTAAAATTATTTCAAATAATAAACCATGAAATGCATATATTAACTAGTAAATGGGTCTCTGTGAAGAAAGTAATAGTCCACATTACACATAAATTAGGAAACTGTAGAAACACAGATAAAGTCTTTTGTGATGAGCTCTGCTGAATGAAGAGACTGTGATTAGCATATTGTGAGAAGGGCTCAAGACATATTATAGTTATCTCTTCATGATAATATATATATATAATGTCTGAGAAATATTGTAGAAGATTAAGGTGTACTACATTTTAATACATGTTAATTATAAAGTGATTAGCATAATTAAGCAAATTAGCATATCCATTACAACACACAGTTACAAAATATGCTGAGAACACACGTATGTTCCATCATTTAGCAAATACCGAGCACTCAGCATAGTACTATTGGTTCTAATCACCCTGCTCTACGTGCCATCTTCATCCTGCATAATTGATCTTTTGTAACCATTTACTAATAATTCCTAATTTTCACCAGTTCCCATTATCTGTACTTTTCTTCTCATTGCTATTGTGAATTCAGCTCCTAATTATTGCATTACAGCTATGAATGTGTGTATGTGTGTGTATTCCTGACTCTGTGTGTGTTGGAGAAGAGATGTGCCAGGGCACATATTTGGCTGTCAGAGAACAACATGATCTACACGTGGGCATGGGAACCAGATTCAGTACAGGCTTGTCTAAAAGCACCTTCACTGGCTGAGCCATCTTGTTGGCTCTAAGTTCAATTATTTCATATCTCATATCGAAGTGAATGTTATACTTTCATTTCTGTTGCCATGATAATAAATTCTGATTAAATCCATTTAGTGGTATAAATAGTTTATTTCAGCTTATACTTAGAGTTTCCAGTTGAAGGGAAGTCGTGACAGGAAATGAAGCAGGAACCTAAGATCGAAATCGTAGAGGAATACAGGCTTGCTCACTGACTCGTGATGTGGGATTTTTTTTCTGTAGGCTGTGATTGCCATTACTGTCTTGGACATATAGCAGGGCAGAACTTAGCTAGGTGGGGAAAACTAAACTGAATGTTGGGAGAAAGAAGGGCAGAGTTAGAGAGAAGCCATGGATATGCCACGGGAGACAAACGTGCTGAAATTTACTGGTAGGTCACGACCTCCTGGTGATGCTCAGGTTAATAGAAATTGTTTAAATTGATATGTTAAGAGCTAGCCAATAAGAAGCTAAAGCCAATGGGCCAAACAATGATTAAATAATACAGTTTCTGTGTTATTATTTTGGGGCTGAGCAGCCAGGAGCCAACAAACGGCCTCCCTCCAACAGACTCAGGCTTAAATTTCTTATATAGCACTGACACCTGCCTAAAAACACTAACACTCACAGTGGACTAAACCTAATGATGCTAACACTCACAGTGAGCTGAACCTAGGATGCTAACACTCACAGTGAGCTGAACCTAAGGATGCTAACACTCACAAGCAGCTGGACCTAAGAATGCTAACATTCACAGTGGTCTGGGCATAAAGATGCTAACACAGTAGACTGGACCTAAGGTTGCTAACACTCACAGCAGCCTGGACTAATGATGATAACACCCACAGTGAGCAGGACCTAAGGATGCTAACACTCACAGAGGGCTGGACCTAAGGATGCTAACACTCACAGAGGGCTGGACCTAAGGATGCTAACACTCACAGTGAGTTGGAACTTCCTCTATCAGTTACAGAACAAGACAATTCACCACAAACATGCTCACAGGCCAATCTTATCTAGACAGTTTCTCAGTTGACTCTCATCTGTGACAGAGTGTTAAAGCTAAAAGGGGGACAGAGAAGTGCTGGACAGAGAAGAACAGATATCTGTTTTATTTTTGTTTTGTTTTTTTTACTATGTACATAAAACATAGCTTAACTGCCCTAAGGTATCTTCATGTTGTCATAAAGGAAAAAATTCACTATTTTGTTTAAAACTCTCGCTCTCTGTCTCTCTTTCTCTCTCCTCCCTCTCTCTCATGTGTGTATATATGAGAGGGCAAGGGGACAGACCAGGCACTCCTAGCAGCCTGGCAGAGACCAGGCCTTAGTTTAGGTTCACTAAAATGGGACAGAGCTCAACAGGAAAACCACAATGTATGAGCAACCAATCAGCAAGTACCCTACAACCTTCTGCCAACTCATCAGGCACCCCACAACCCCTTCTGCTGGCTCAGCAAGTCCCCAAAGCTCCTTTAAATGTTCAGCAGAATTTCTCCTTATAACTAAAGATACCTACCCTGCTCCTGGAAGGTCGCTAACCACTAGGGCCTCCAACCATTCAGCCCACTGACTAATCTTTGTCCACCAATCAAACCCAGATTAATCTTTCTTCCCTGGAATTCCCCTAACTCCACTAAAAAGAAGCTTGTGCCCTTCTGTGGGTGATGTGGCGGCTTAGATTAATGCAGACAAATTGTGATAAGTATTTGCACAACTTTAATGGAAAACCAGACTCACAAAACCAAGGTTACCGCAGAGTACAGGAAACAGGAAGGGGCCTGCAGCTTCTGCGCGCCCAATTTATCTAAACATTCGCCCGAGGCAAGCCTGCCCCCAATGGGTGGGCTTATCCCTACATCTCCCCCTTTTGTCTAAATAAGACAGAACTAAACCAAATACAACTATAAACAATAATAACAAATAATAGATATAACAAACAATATTGAGAACAAAAGTTTTACCAGACATTCTATCTCAAGGAGTCTAAATAATGTAGAGAGTAATTACAATTATATAATCTTCAACTCCGTCAAACATCTGAGAAGGGAATAAATATTACTTAACAAATGAGAGATATCCAAAATGTGCCATAAATGACAGAGACAACAGACTACCTGGGCAATCACCCAAA
>NW_026068026.1:2829257-2877074 GCF_014885135.2 Alexandromys fortis | reverse complement strand
CTCAATACCTATCTAACTTGAAGACTAGGAGAATAAACAACTGTGCAATATATAAAGACAATGATCTTCACCTGTAAATAATGGCATTACATATCATATGTAAACAATGTTATTACATAAATAGTATCAGAGGTAGAAATGTACATTGTGATATGGTAGATGTATCAATACAATATAAGCATACTCTTATACAAAAATAGAGGTAGGAACACTCACATTCAATATTCAATATATCAATATACAGGAAACAGTACCAATACAGTTTTCTAAAAACAGTAACTCACAAATACCAATTATCCCATCAAACAAGTTAATCCCCTTCTCTTTTTATTTTTGAACATACCCCTAATTCCATAAAACATTTCCCCATCCCCTCAACCCCAAACCAACCAGTAAAAGATGTCCCTAACCCTGAGGGCAAACTCTGTTGGGAGAGGGGACGTCGTTCTCTAAGATTGCTTCAAGCTGACTTGGGGGCGATGTTCTCCTTAGGGGCTCCTGTGAAAGCAAATGATGGTAAAAATTCCCAAATTAACCTTTGACCTAAGAAAATTATAACTAGTCCCTGAGCACTTTGAGAAGGTCCGGCATTCTGGTGTCTCCTTTTATCATTGGAAATTGCTTCTTTTACCCATGTTTCAGTGCCATAATCAAATGTATCAACATTCAGTGTATGCAAGACCCATTCTTCCAAGGGTGCTTATCTGAACTTTAAAGGCCCCAAAATCATTTTGCATTCCATATTTGTATTTTTATAAGCCAAAGTCTCAATCATTATATGTCTTGCGTCTGGGTCAGATATCCCTATTTGCATAGCCTTAGTAAGTTTTTGTAAAAAATCACTAAAGTGTTCTGTTTGACCTTGTTTAATGGTGACAAATGATTCTATTCTCTGTCCTGGGTCTTGTACCCTGTCCCAAGCCCTTAAGGCTGCTGTAGTGCACATGAAGAGTGTGTTTTCATCCAAATTAGCTTGTTCCAGAGGGTTGGAAAAGAGTCCTTCACCTAGAATTTTATCTAGGGAGATGTCATTTCCCTTTGCCTTTTCTTGCTGTTCTAAAAGTCTAGCCTCTTGCCTGAATAAACATTTCCATTTTAATTGCGGCCCACTCTCAAGGACTGCAGAGGTCAGTTGAAACCAGTCAGAGGCTGTAGCTCTGCTTGTTGACGCCTAAGATTTTAGCATCTCTTTAAAAAAAAAAAAGTGGCGTGCATCCCAAAAGTCATGACAGCCTGTTTAATTTTTTTGAGATCATTCATATGGACAGGCTCCCATGTATCTTCCTTGATGACCCTAGGGTTTCTGGAACCAATCACCTTCTCTGTTGTTATTATTGGAAAGGCAGGTAAAGCTGTAGGTAGAGCTTTGTGGAAATTGTCCCGGAGGGATTTACCCATAGATGTAGTTAAAATTTAAAATTTGCCTTTCTACCGTTTGTTCTACTTCATCAGAATTTAGAAATTTCTCAATCTTTTTAATTTTATTCATCATTGTCTTCTGCAATGTTTGTATCTCCTGTCCAGAATTATGTTCCAAAGCCTTCATTGAGGATTCTAAAGTATGAAGTTTGTCCATTAGAGATAAGTTCTCATCTTTGGACATAATTTTTATGGCATAAACCTTGCCTTCTTGTATTGACAATCTTTCTGCCAATCTGTCATAAGCTTTAGACAAAATGTGATTGTCACCTTTAAAAGTTTTGATTTTCTCAATTAATATTTCAGTCCCTTCAGAAAGTGAGTGTTGAAATTTACGATCCAACTCAGCTGTTCCTTCTTCCATAGTAATGAATTTCTCCTTATTATCAGCCATTAATGTTTCAGTTCCTACAGAAAGGGATTGGAGTTTATGATCCAACTCAGTTGTTCCCTCTTCCATAGTAATGAATTTCTCCTTAATATCAACCTGAACCTTTTTTAAATTTTGTTCATTCAACAGAGTCTTGTTAAGCAAAGATCTGTTATCTTCCTGTAGAACTTCAAACTGATTCTTGAGAAGATCATTGTCATGCTTAATAGGTTTTAGCCGTTCAACTTTTGTCTTAAGATTCCTGGATTCGTCTCTTAAAGACTCCATCATACTTTTGTTGTCAAACCACCTAAAAACAAGGAAAACTACTAATCCCAGAAAGATCCATAGATGTGGGGTGCTAGACACCTCTTGTAAGATCTCCCATATGGCATATTCAAAAAGACTGTTAAAGTTCTGAATAGTCATAATCTCAGACATTTTATTTATAAAAGAAAAAAAATTACCTGCAATGACTGGTTCCTGCCAGAGGTGGCGAAAGAGTCCATTTGAGTCAATGTGGAGAGCCGGTCTGAAACAACTCAAAACCAAAATTTATTGTTTTGCCTGAGGAGTTAGAGTGGGCAGATTTGGTCTGATTCAAAGTGACCCCTTCCGCTGTGGTGATTTGTGTTGTAAAACCTCAGATATTTTAGCTTCCCTGTTCCGCTCCAAATGCCAAGGCAGAGAGGGAGGAGCTAACTGCTCTGGTGCGGAGGCGAGGAGGCGGGCTGGCGAGCAGAACAAAGCACCGGCTGCAAGCAACTTGGGAGTCACGATGGGTGCGGTAGACCTGAGGCGGCCTCAGCACTGCCCGGGCTGGGCCTGGAGGCGCTAGGGCAGGCGGGCGATCAGGCCAGCGTGGGGGAGGTGCGCTGCGGCAACCACCCGGGACCTGCTGTGGGCGCAGCGGGCTGCTATGGGGTGGGGGCAAACCTGCCCCACGTTGGGCGCCGAAATGATGTGGCGGCTTAGATTAATGCAGACAAATTGTGATAAGTATTTGCACAACTTTAATGGAAAACCAGACTCACGAAACCAAGGTTCCCGCGGAGTACAGGAAACAGGAAGGGGCCCTCAGCTTCTGCCTGCCCAATTTATCAGTACATATTCGCCTGAGGCAAGCCCGCCCCCAATGGGCAGGCTTATCCCTATATTTGGGGGTTGCCAAGTGCCACCCCAACATTGGAATTGATAAAACACTCTTGTTATTGCATATGTGGCTGTTGGTCTTATTTGGGTGCTCATACTTAAAAGAACTCTGTACACTTTCTACATCATTGATAACATAAGTTTGAAAATCTGTAGGAACAATGCTCAGTTTAGTAAAAACTGTAATTATGTAATTTTTGTCCTTCAACCTCCATTTCAGTTTGCCAATGTGTATTATGTCAGAAACACAGGTAAGAGAAGGGTAAACACACTGTCCTGTTTGTTGATTTCACAAGTGAGAGGAGCCATTGCTATCCATCCCATGCTCTTCCATGTCTCAGTTGTTATTTTATGATTTCTGCCTTTCTGGGTTCTACTCAGAAAGGGAAGTTCTTCCTGATAAAGTCTCAATGGAAGCACGAAACTGTGATAAGATTTACTGCAGTCAGGAGCATATTGAATGAGGCCATGCCACACAAGCAGAATAAAATCAGTGCCAAGGCCATGTTCTGCCTGTTCATTTATGCTCAATTGAACTACTACAGTGCCAGACTCTCAAATAATCACGTTCAACTTGAAATTTCAGTGACCTAATTTCATAGAGTAGAATTCCACCACAGCTGCTACCAAGCAAACTCCAGCTGATTTACTGAATGTTGAATACAGCAGATGTTATAGTTGCTATCAAAGGTGTCTCTGGGACATTTTTTTCTGAATTTATTAATTCTTCATCTTGTTCTTTGAACTCAGCAAAGATAGAAATCACCATAGATTCAAAAAGACTGTAGAAAGCTGGAGTTTATATACTGAGCCAGTGTTAGGAAAATTCACAAAATCACATACAGATACATACAAGTTCCAAATACATTTTTTGAAACAACTCTGAATCTTCCATTGTCCATGGGAAACATATCTTAACATTATATTTGTGAGGGCTGGAGAAGGGGCATGTTGGACAGGGCACAGTAACTATGGAAGGGCCTGTCCCACACAGAAGAGTAGTGACAGGTCACAAGGCTGTCCCCTAAGAAGTCACAGAAAAGCCTGCTCCCTGGAGTTCCAGGGACTTCCTGAAGCTACATGAAAAGAAACGCTACCTCTAAGGTAAACAAAATGTTTCGTTATAGTATCACTTCTGGACAAAAGGTGCATGGTGCTCAAATGGATGTACATTTACATCAGGATAGAACAGTTACAATAAACCAAATGATTCGGCTATGAGAACATTTGCAGTGTGCTGTATAACTATGTATATTTATACTATACACTTATACATGTAGTCAGTTGTATAGACCCCCAACTATATTCCATAGCACTGGGAACCGGAGTTAGGGTGGTATGTATGCCAGGCAAGTGCGACACCACTGAGCTACACCCAGAATCCTCTTTTTACTTTTTTAAAAGACAATTATTTTGAAACAGTAGCTCACTTAGTTACCTTGGCATGTCTTGAACTTGCCTCCTGCCCTTTCCTTCCCAGTAGCTATGATTGGTTGATACAGAAAGGATAGAGCAGTGTTAATAACATAGATAACACAGCTGGTAGGTGCAACCAAACATGGAGAACACTTTCATCATGGTCAAAGAGAGAAGCCAGACTTTTGGGAACTCCTGGCACCAGCTTGGTCGTATCAGACATAACTGGTCATTAGTCCAGTAATAACAGCCATGACAATGTCTGCATTATCTCCATTATTGTGGTGTTATCCTAGGATTATGTTAAACAGCCCCAGGCAACTTTTATTCAGTCAAACATCCAAAGCTTTTATCCAAACTCTATCCCTTGGCACATTGGTCCCGCCAGCCAATTTTACGAAACTCTTCATTTTGGAATCCTCCACCTTGCAGACACGTAAGTCACTGTTCTGCTTAACTTACCCCACATGCTGAAATCCTCTCTTATGACTGAGATGTCAGTAAGTGGTGTGTTTGCTGGGGACATTGGTGACCACAAGAAAAGACTACAGACAACTGACGCACACTTCAGCCATGTGAGAGTAAGGAGAGAAGATGACCACTCCTGAGATTCACGAGCCAGAAAGTAGCCTTCACCACACCCCAAACTGATAACACATTGAACTGTGACATCCCCAATGGTCTCCGGCTGTGGGTGAGTCACTTTGTCTCTCACAGCATCCTGAGCACACTTAAACTTGCTGGAAACAGAAATAATTATAACATAAAACTCAAACATTTCTAAATTATGGAACCTGATACATACAGACTGTGGTTAGATGTGAAATGTATTAGCATAAACCCTGCAGACAAGAACATGGGGGATTGCAGGATACTGTTGTGAAACTGGCTGTGCTTCAGTATCTCATACAGCATACATGCAGGGTTTTCTTCCTTGGTGTGTTAGTCACACCGTCTTAAAATGTCCTTTAAAAGTAACTCAAGTTACAAACACCAAAGCCAAGAGCATAGAGCTCTATAGCATTCATGTGACCTTTGTTTCTATCCAGTCCCTCTGCCTTTACATTATCTCTTTCCCTTTTACACACAGAATTTTTCTTCATTGCATAGAAACACAACAAGCTGTCTATGAACAAACACTTCCAAATTTCCTTTGTTTGATAACACCACTTTCTTCAACAGAGTCAATGTTTTGTATATCGTACAGGTCAATAATATTTTGAAAAGACAGTGCACTTTTGTTGAATTTATCATTATTCAATTGAGAAAAATAATTGGCTTTTTAGGGGAAAAAGAAAGATTTTTTTTTAATTTTAAACAGTTCATTTGTCTAGTAAAGGTAGTCTTTCTCATACACAAATAGGAAATAACTCATTAACCATGAGGCTATATATCGGTATTTACTATTTTAAGGTAAGAAATGGTGAAGGGAGAATATGATGTGAAACAAACTTCAGATGATCTTTGTGTAGAAAGAAGTAAAGAGAGCCATGATGGTTCATGCTTCAGGAGGCTGGAAGAAGAGAATAGCTATGAATTTCAATCCAGTCTGGACTACACAATACTGCACTGTCTAAAATAAAAACAGAAATAAAAAAAAGTATAAAAAAGAACAAATGCATCCACACCACAGGAGGAAAATAAAACTAGATTTTTTAAAAATTGTTCACGTCTCTGCTCCATTTTGATCTAACCAAGAAATTATTTCATTTGATACCTACTGAGAAAGGGAAAAATCCAAATTTACTAATATCATACTCCAGAGCAGGCCCCATGAAAATAGAAGTAAAAGTAGCATTATATAGTTGAGTGGGTTTTACTTGCATATTTTGGAATCTATACAGATAGATAAATACATGCATGCATGGTGATTTCAGTGAGAATGGCTCCCGTAGGCTCATGTATTTGAACGTTTCATTCTTGGGTGGTGGAACTCTTAATGGGAGAATTAGGAGGTGTGGCTTTTTGGATGAGAGGTGATGCTGGGGGTTTCAAAACCCCATGCCAGAGCCAGTCTTCTTCCATCAGCCTACTGCCTATGAATAAGATGTAAACAATAAATAGTGCTACATTTCAGTTAGAAGTGTTCATGTTTGATATTTGTAAATAACTCCAAATTAGTTTTCATCCATTCTTTCTCAGTGTATTATAAATCAGCATCTGTCAATGTCTTTGCTGTCAGTTGGCATCAAAGAATTTCCATCATTTTACCTCAATTTTACTTCATATAACAAAAGGTATACAAATTGACATGGAGAAACATCATGGCTTATATTAAAATTCTAGTTACAATAAACACTGGAACTTAAAAATAGAATGGTCACACAAAATGGAAAATTACTGTTTAAAAGCAAGGAAACACAAATTGCACAGAATTTAAAGGTTTATGCTGTGTCCTGCTCAAAGAATACCTGTTTTGCCTCCTGCCCTGACTTATCTCTCAGAGTTGTATATCAGACCCATCACTTGTATGGTCCAATCTTCTTGACTTCCCTTCCTGGATGACCACAAAACATCTTCAACCATAAGCTAATTCTCAAATCTATATTTCCAGGTTAGTAATCTGTAGTGAAGTACTAGATTCTACTGAAGGCATCTGCTAGAAGTCTTAAAAGTCATTCACAGTGTGTCTGCAAGAAGTTCATCATTTTTAATCTATTATATTCATTGGAAGTTGGAAAATCAATATGTTAGATATTAAGAAATTACTGATATATTTTAATATATTTTACATGGGTGTAATATTAATTATTTTAACACTTTATATTGAGTGGATAAAGGGAAGCTTTCCCATTAAATATATTGAGGTTTTTGTGGTGTTGTGACAAGTGTGCAAGTGAGAGTGGAAAGCTTGTCTTCTGCATGACTGAGGAAACATGAAGAATCAAGAACATCAGAGCACAAAGTTGGTTTTTTGTTTTTGTTTTTGTTTTTCTAGACAGGGTTTCTCAGTGGCTTTGGAGCCTGTCCTGGAACTAGCTCGGTAGACCAGGCTGGTCTCGAATTCACAGAGATCTGCCTGCCTCTGCCTCCCGAGTGCTGGGATTAAAGGCGTGCGCCACTGTCGCCCAGCCAGAGCACAAAGTTGGGAAGAAAAAACTAAGCCTCATCTGAGGATTTTTCTCAGGATAAAAATAATAATTGAAGATATGACATTATGTTATGCCTCAGGGAATGATGTAGAGTTCGACCTTACAGAGAGACACCAACATTTTTGGATAATTAGGAGAAGATATGGTATTTTCACTGACACTAGTATTGTGTATCTAGTGATAGAAAGAAAATAGCTTAAAAGGTGAATAATTCAGGCAGAAAGACATGTCAGTCTTGTCAAAGAATATCACAAAGGGACAAACTGCTGTTTGAGGAACCATCTCTCAGTGAAGCATCAGGTCTAGGAAGGAATCAAAGCACTTTTTAAAACCCACATCTTGGTGCAAAATACACAATGTATTATCTTGTATTCAGTAAAAATCCACGTGTCATTGATAAATTTAAAACTTTATTAAGTCACTATTTTATCTTTATTATTATTATAACAACAGCTAATTTAATTTTGCTCACTAAAAAACCAGTAATTAAGAGGGGCAAATGTAACAATTGTGTACATTTTATAGAGTTTATTATTTCTTTTACCTTTTGTAAGTATTATCACAAACTGTGCAAACAACATTTCTTTTTTTAGTATTTTTAAGACTTACTTTTTTATTTTATTTATTTATTTATTTATTAAAGATTTCTGTCTCTTCCCCACCACTGTCTCCCATTTCCCCCCCTTCCCCAATCAAGTCCCCCTCCCCTGTCAGCCCAAAGAGCAATCAGGGTTCCCTGCCCTGTGGGAAGTCCAAGGACCACCCACCTCCATCCAGGTCTAGTAAGGCAAGCATCCAAACTGCCTAGGCTCTCACAAACGTTTCTTTTTCCTTCTTCTCAGATTCTGAAGTTTGAAAGTCTAAGATCAGTTTCCCTGACTGTACTTTCTTGGAAGTCTACTAGAAAGCTCACTCTCTGCCAATCCTGCTTCTTCTGGCTGTTAACCTTCCTTGCCTAGCCTCCACAGTACTCCATCTGCCTCCAAAGTCAGGGTGCTTTCCTCATTTAGTCTGTGGCAGATGGAAGATCCCTGCCTTTCTCCGATGACTGTATAAACAACATACCCCAATAATCAAGAATAATTTTCTCCTCTCAAAAACTTCAGCTCAGTCATTTTTGTAGATTCTTTCTTTAAACAAGGGTACTTCACAGGGTTCAGGTGTCAGAGTCATACATATTTGGGGGAGAGGAATCCACAGCCTCAGTAGAGGACAGGGAGCATTCCTATGTAGCTCATTTATCTGCTACCACAGAAGCACAGAGTCCACCACTACATATCCCTAGCATCATGTTTCCCATGACACCTAAAAGAATTCCTACTTAGTTCTCTGTGGTGTACAAAGTCAAATTCTGAAGACAACAAATTTAAAAATGTCAGGTTTTTTTAAGCAGGCAATTTGATGAGATGGGGATGGTCCTTGTGGCTAATTAGCAGTAAATTGTGAATAGAATGAAAATATTTTTGAAAATTCCATTTGGTTCTTGTCTAATAAATATTAGGTTTAAGTTTTATTTGCTGTTATCTTCACATGATTTTGAGTATAATTGATGTTTGTCATTTGTTGAAGAACTAATTAATTTTTAAATTATACAAGGATGTGTCAACATCATTGACTATGCTCACAAAGTCCTCCAGAGAGTATCTTGTAAAAGTCCAAACCCTGGGCTTAAGTAGAACAAGGAAGGAAAATGGAAAGGCGTGGGAAGCCTCCAGCTTCATTTTGTAGGAGAAAAGCCAGAAATAAGTGTTTGCTTCAAGCTTATACCAGAGAAAATGCTAAACTCCAGAATAATAAACCTCTTGATTTCATAAAATTAATTAGTTTTCACTAAAACAAAATAACCAAGTGTGTGAGAATAATACTTCCCAGTTGGAGGAAGAAAGAAAATGGAAGTTATCTATCTATCTAGAAAAAAAATACTACTAGGTTTTATACATACTAGTAAGATACAACAAATCAAATGTGTGTGTGTGTGTGTTATGCTTTGTAAAGGAAGAGTGTGGACCTATAGAAATACAAAGGATTTTGAATCACAGATTTCAATGGCTTTGCAACAACTGAATGGCATTTACTTTTCTGGCCATAAATTCTGCCAAGTTCCCATAGGCAAGACTGAAGACCTTTTGAGATAACTATATAAGGTGCCAACTGAAGAAGAGGAAAAATCAGAAACTGTCAAAATTACCCTGAAATCCACCTTACTTACTTCCTCAATAGAGTAAAAAGATTCCCTTTGTCTAGAATGCTCAGGGGAAACTGTAGTTTGGGATCCGCAGAGAATCTCATTTCTCCTCGGGGAAGAACAAGTACATTACAGGCAGTCCTGAGAATCAGGGGAGAAGAGAACCATGCCAGGACCCTGTCTGGGAGCCAAGGTTCAGAGTGCTCCTCCTTATCTGAGAGAAAGCACCATGCCAGTTCTATGTCTGGAAGCCAAGGTGCAGGGTGTTCTTTGTCTGAGAGACATCACCATGCCATTCCCTTGTCTGGGAGCTGAGGTTCAGGGTGTTCCTTCTTACCCGAGAGATGTACTCCTGGTCTTTACCACTAGCCTACAAACACCAAGGAAAAGTAGCAATGCAATTGGAGAATAAGAATAGAAAACCTACACTATAGACTAGAACAAAAGCAAAGAAGCTATGAAGCATTGAATGTAGTGAAAAACTGAGGAGAGCCATTTCTATCAAACTCGTTCTCATTTGAAACTAAGGTGCTTTTGAAGGAATATGAAGGCCGTGTAAACTGAGGACAACTACAGCATAAAGAGACTCAAGCTCAGCCACCACTTTTACTGATGACTGCAAATGTGAACACAAAACTCCAAAGCATTAGGAAAAGTCTGGTCATCTTTAATAAAAATGTTGTTGGTTACAGTGGTCATATCTTGTTGGGTCAGTCATTATTGCACTTTCTTAGCTTTGCAGCTGGGTGACATTGGTGGACATTTTTAAATTTTTTAATGCTAAAACCATAACATGACAAATGATACCTTGTCATTGTTAAAAGATTTTTTTCTCTTAAACAGTACTCATAAAAGTAATTAAAAGATAACTCATATTCTATAGTAATGCCACTTTAGACATTTATTGACATGGATTAAAAAGTTATATGCATATACACATGTGTATGAACACATCTCTTCTTATATTTCTTATAGCATCAAATCTGCAAGCCAACCTAGATGTTCCTTATCAGTTAATGTATACAATCCACATAATCTCATGCACTCCTTAGTAGTAAAAAGGAATGAAGTTTAATCTCATGCAACCCTGAAATAAATGTTGTAATGTTGATTAGTGAAGAAAATGTATTTATATAAATTTCAATATTATAGTTTTTTTTTCATAAATACTAAGTTGGTCCAGGAAAGTAAAACCACACATCTAGAATTCTGCAAAGAAATCTCACCTTCATGAAAAGTACAGGCCAGAGAAGGGATAGGGACCCTTCCATAACCCAATTCTTTTAAGTGTTGTGCCATATTGAAATAATCAAGACATCAACAACTGAGAATCAGTTTCACTAAACATACATATTGAGCAAAGTTCTGAACGTGGCCTGGAGCAGAGAATACTGGCTCATACCTACCTGATGGAAGGGATCCCAAGTTCAGAGCAAAAGCCATCAAGCTAAGTACAATTCAGATCAGCAGAAGAATAAAAATATGAGAATATTCACCAAGAGGTATAAATCATCACAATTAGGAGGAGTTACCAGAAAGTACAACAAAAGATTTTGACAGTGAATTGATTATTATGGTCCTCTATGCATACTCAAATATTTATCCTAAATCTACTGTAAAATATAGGAATTTTTGAAATTGTAGCATGTGAGTCGGCACCAAATGAGGTCTCACAGTCTCCTGCTGTCCTATGAAAGCACTTTTGTGAAGACAGCACAATCTTGACCCTTCTTACACTGCCACTCAGATACTGCAACTAACACTCACCCTAGCACTGAGTAATTTGTGGTATCTAACATTGAAGGCATAAGTCACAAATAATGCCACACCTGTTTGGAATTATGATTAATAGGGTGGTATTTATTTAAAGGGGAAAAAACTTACAGATAACCGCCCCAGACAACAGCCCTCTGCGCAATCAGGAAGGAGTCTAGTCACTGGAAACGGAGCAGGAAGCAGGAAGCGAAGAGAGCAGAAGGGAAGTAGCCGCTTTTTTAAAGGGAGAGAGACCATGCCCCAATGGGCTGGTATCTCAGCGGCTATAGGCTGGAGGAGCCGAAGGACCTCCCGCAACATAATGTAAGGCCAGTTTGGATGTGACAATGAAACAAATGTCCAACCCTTCCAAAAATAAGGCAACAATTCTAGGCTTTCCTACTTCCTAGTCACCAACAAAGGACCTTGTCCTGTGACCCCGGAGGTAAAAGGGCACCATTTTTATAACCTATATTTCATTCTTACTGTAAGATATTTTAGTGAATTGCTTTAGAACATAAAAGGAACAAGTAATGACCTAGGTTTCTGGAAACATTTGACCTTTAGGAGGAATGTAATGGATATGTAGATAAATGATACACCTAAGAAGGGGATTTGTTATTATTCATATGCTCAGGTTGGCTGTGTCTGGTTAAGTGGTTGGTGAATGTGTTCTCCATGCACCAGTCAGTCTGTGTGCAAGGCTAGGAGAATGACTCCATTTACTTTAATTATGTGTTCAAACTAACCATTCCTTATATAGTAACCATCAAGACAGGCAGGGAATCGACTTTTTATAACCGTCATGTACATACTGAGCATTTTTGTTAATGACTTCATCTTTTAAAACCTGTCTTATAGTTCTCTTTACTCTAGCTGCTCTAAGAATAAAAGAAAGGAAGGAGGAAAGGAAGGAAGGAAGGACGGAAGGAAGGAAGGAAGGAAGGAAGGAAGGAAGGAAGGAAGGAAGGAAGGAAGAGGCATAACTACATTGCTGACATTAGAGTAAATATGCATTATGTGTGCGTAAGTCCTCTCGCGGAGGAACAGATTCAGTGAAATACAGTGCAGTTCCCATATTAACTTTAATGACCCTCTCTCAGGGCTCGGATGCTCAGAGAGTTTTAAAGGCAGGTAGCTTGGATGCCAGCTGGGGTTTCCTTGGCTCAGTCAGATTAAGCAAAGAAACACTTGTGAGTCTTTATTAGCACACACAATTTAGCAGGGTAACAGTCGGGCTTCTCCATTTCATGGGTTGGTTGCTTACTGGTAATATCCTTCCTGAGAGAATTCAGGACTTTTAATTATGCTGTGAACCGTTTACAGTATTGAGCTCTGGAATGAAAATTAAACTGAGGACATTTTATTTGTGCACCGGTTAATTAAATAGCAGACAACAGCAAGCTAGACTTATAGAAAACCTCAGCAGATTTGGTTTGCCAGCCATGTGTGAAAATATTTCTCCTTTTTATTTCCCATCAGTAGCCAACAATGATGAACTGAAACGGATTCAGAATTGGGTTTTGAAGTTTTACCTAGGCATATAGTATGGTACAAGGACATTTGAACACTTGGGTGGTATTCACAATCCATAATAAATATGCTCTATTGTTTTAGTTTATATTAAATGGATAAATCAGGACTCTTGAAATCGCAGCTTGTTGCTAACTTACAATTTATCTGAACAATATGAAAAGATGTGTTTTTAGATGAAGTACTATACTTTCTTTCCATAATTGATAAATAATATACTATCCAGTATTAAAAGTAAAAATAAATTTCTTGGGAGTTTGATTACTAACCTGATATAGCTCTGGAAATTCTTAGCTATGGTTAAGGAAATTGTAATTATAAAAACCTGCGGAACACGTGTGCCCTGCTAGATGACAGTAATTCAGCTTACTTTCTTAAGAAACTTTTTCCAAATAAAAACAAGATCAATTAATGAAACTACTTCATAACCTTCCACACCTTCTTATTGTCAAGCGCAAAGATCCAAATATGGAACCAGGTGTAACAGATTCTGGAGGTCGATGGCCCACCCATATGTAATTTTGCAGCCTATCCCCAGTGTGGCTCTCTTTTTTTATTTCCTCAGATATTACAATCATATGCTTCTCCCTAAGTTTGAAATGAAGGCAAATTCTCCCATTTATTAATAAAAGTTTTAAAACTTGAAAAATATATTTCATGAAAACTAAACATTCACAATTTATGTCTTTAATTGTTTTTTTGTTTGTTTGTTTGTTTTATGTTGTGTATATTTGAGTTTTGCCTATATTGGCTGCACACCATATGCCTGAAGTGTCTGCCATGTCCAGAAGAGGACATCAGATCCTCTGTAACTAGAGTTACAGAAAGTTGTGAACTGTCATGTGGCTGCTGGGAATCAAGACTGGGTGCTTTGACAGAGCAGCTCAGTCATCTTAACCACTGAGCCATCTCTCTATTCCCATAGCCAATATATTTTGAATAAGAGTCTGCTATTATCATTTTGTAAATATGGGTACCTGTGGTAACAAACACTATGTTTGGCTCTCATAATTTTTAAAGGCTTGAGCTGTTTGAGAGACCAGTCGGAAGTGTGTAGGAGCTCATTTAATTGCTGTCAACTGTAATGCATGCTGGCAGATGCCTGTTTTGATTATGGCTTAGCAGGCCACTAGGAAATAATGTGCTTGTACGAATTCATTGTTCTTGCTGTCCTGTAATAACAAGTGGCTAGCAGTAATGCCTAAACAAAAATTCATTGTAGACTAATTTTAGTGAGAATCTTGATGTGTGACTTCATAATCATTTAATCTGATACAGCAACTAGAAATATTAAGCAATTCTTCCACTAAATTTTTATAAATAATTAATAGAAGAGATCTTGAATTCTCTGAAGCATTATGTTTACATTTAAACTCTTAGATTTAAATTTTTATAAATAATTAATAGAAGAGATCTTGAATTCTCTGAAGCATTATGTTTACATTTAAACTCTTAGATATATGGCACTTATGACTAAATGGGTGTTTCAGAGAGATGCTGAAGACAAATATTAAAAGGCGAACTAATTATGTAACCATATTTGAGAGGAAATAATTTAGTGAAGAGCCCTTCAATGGCACCATCATTCATGAAACTAAACACATAACTGGAGATAGACGTCACACCACAAGGTGCTCAATCCTCAGAACCTCAGGGTGATTCTAGATAATCAGCATCAAGTAGATGTGTATTTCATGTTTTCTTTTGATATGTTAGAAATTTTTACTAAGACAGTTACAACCTATTAAATACAAAAACAGACACTAAACTAAGATTAACTTCATCTTTTTCTCAAAACATCTTGAATCTACAACTTGACTCTTGAGGCCATTGACTGTGTGAAATAAGAAAGCTTTTTTCCTGAGATTATTGTTTTCACCTTTAAAACATAGCTGTACATTTGTGATGATTTGTGAGAATATAGGATTTACCTATGGAGAGACAAGGGCTAGACTGGAGTAGCAAGAAAAAAGAAGTCTAAGATATGCCTTCAGTATAATCCCTATAATCAGAAATTTTTAAGTATTTTTTAAGTTGATATGGTTTCAGACTTTAAAAAATGAATGTTTAATGAAGGAGACATTTAATGGCAAAAATTCTGCATGAACACAGAAGTAAAAAACTAATGGATAATAAAACCTTAGATAATATTTGAGAAGAATAAATTCTTTAAAGTCAAGAAGATAAAACCATCATTAATATTTTTGGAGATATAAGAGAACAAACACATATATCAAAACAGATCCAGGAATAACTTCTATGGTGAATGCTCTTTTTCAGATCCCTTCCAAAATTCTCTTTGCAATGTATTTTTAATTTTATTTAAATATGTTTAAATATTTTAATGTATTTTGAGATTATAATATAATTTTAATCCCCCTTCTTTTCCTCCCTCCAAACCATCCCATGTACCTGTACCCAGCATTTCTCTACTTCAAAGCCATGACCTCTTTTTGTCAATTGTTAGTTACTATATGCATATATACATATGTATATACACATATGTTGCTAAATATCTTCCTTAGTGTTTATGATGTTAATTGTATGTGCATTTTCAGAGCTGATTATTTTGTACTGAATAAGAAATTGATGTGCTTTTCTTTGGGAGAGTTTTTCTCACTGCCAACATTCTTTAGTTGCCTGTAGGTCTTTGTGGAGGATGGGGTCCACCTGGTTTCTTTCTGTCCACTGTAGCATGCCTATGGTTTTTGTCCTTGTTCATTACATGTTTGGGCAGACATGCTGGTGAGACTTTATGAGGGTAGCTTCTGAGAGTCCTAGGAGACACAATCTCACAGAAAACTGTGTGATATTCTGGTTCTTAAAATCTTTCTGCTCTTACTTCTGAATGCCCATTGACAAAAATTCAAACCAAAGATTGTGCTAAGGCTAACCAATTCCTCTGTTTGAAAACAATAAGACTGAATATTTCTGACCTGCTTCTGTATTCTTTATCTGCCTCACTTTCGGGAAGTAGACAACTTAGAATGTCGGCACAGAATACTTAACATCAGACAAGTATACTTGTGCACACGGAGGAAAAGTAAGGGCAAGACACAGCAGTGCATGTCCATGATCCCATATCTCAGGAGGTTAGTGTAGCAAGCTTGTGAGTTCAAGGCCAGACTGACCTTCCACAGTGACAAGAACACTTCACAAAGAAAAAGAATGAAAGAGAATTGTACTCACAAAATATTTTAAACTATAAAGAAGACAAAGTGTATTTATTTATATCATATCTTTCCTATGATTATGAAACATGGGTATTAGAGCACTGATAGAAACTCAAGTGAAAGTATACTTCTCCCAGAGTACATGTGTAGGCAGACCCTGCTTATTCATTCCTGGCCACTCAGACCTGAATAATAACACAAAACTATATTAATTAGAACACTGTTTGGCCAGTAGTGTAGGCATATTTCTAGATAACTGTTACATCTTAAATTAACCCATTTCTATTAATCTGTGAATCACCATGAGGCTGTTGCCCACTGATAAGGTTCTGCTTGGAGGCTGACTTCTTTATCTTTTAGCAGCTACATGGCATTTCCCAGACTCTTGTCTACTTTCTCTCTATATCTCTGTTCGGATTTCTCATGTGGCTTTACTCTACTAAGCCATTGGTTGAAACAGCTTCTTTGATAACCAATGGTAATAAAACAAATTCATAGCAACCAGAGGAGAATCTCACATCATCTCCCATTCTCTGTCTAAATAAAAATAAAGGTTTTAACTTTAACACAATAAAATTGCATATAACAAAACAGGTATCAAGCAAGAATTACAGTTATAATATCTAGTTCATTTACATTTGACAACTTAAGGAAAATACTCTATCTTCTAGCCTATTTTGTGAATCTAAAGTTTTATATCCAATTTATTCTTATCATAACTAAAGAAAACTATAATTTATAACTATCCTACAACTCCCTCAAAGACCCCAGAAAGATGTAATATTACATAAATAAACAGAAAGTACACTGTAAGCAACTTCCAAAGTTCTAAAATTAACAGAAACATCTTGCTGCCTGAACAGTCACCCAAAGTATTTCTGTAACATTGGGGCATCTATCTTCAGCCTATAGGCCCATAGTATCTGACAGACTTTTTCATGAAGCAGAAAATTTGAAAGACTATTTTGCCTCTATGAGCAGTTTGTCAGTCACTTTCTTCTGTATCCTGCAGAATGTGTGGCAGACACTTTCATGAAGCAGGAACCCTGAAGGATGGTCTCACCTTTAAGCAAGTTCAGCAGTCATTCTGTGGGTCCTGCATATCCACTTCATATAGCATACCATCAGCCAGTCCAGGCAAGAGCAATTTCTTGCCCAAATGGCTAACAAAGTCCATAAGGAGCCTCTTTAATGCCCATCTTCTTCTTGAAGAAAATTGGTGCTGCTAGGATTTCATTGTAATGTATCTCATTGTAATGAAAAGTCATAAGTTCTTAAAACATTTTAAATACCATATTCTGTTAGCCTTTGAAAAGTTTGAAGAATACTCTGTCCATCTGAAATATTTCTGTACATCTAGAAAGCCTAACTAACATGACTACAAGCTTGACTATTATAAATGACTATCTATTAACCTGTATTTCTTAATTATACATTAAATTTTTAAATGAGCTGCACAAACACAATACCTTAATCAAGAGCAGAAATATACAAATAACAAAATTGCCCTTAAATTTGTAACCAACCAAGATCCATACCAATGCAAAGTATTCATCTTTTTAGCATAACCCTGTTTAAATGAAAGCAAATATTTATAAACAATATTTAGGAATTTGGGCATTGTTCTTTAGACTACTTCCTGCTGATTGGGAGTGCTGTTAATCAGGTCTTTCTTTCATGGGGTATCCTGTGTGATAGGTCCATCTCAACCAGCAGTCTTGAAGGTGTCATGGATGTTGGACCATCTGGGACATTGCTTCAGAGAGTCTTGTTTGATCAATCCATATTAGCCGGTAAGGAATCCACAGCTTTCTATCCTCTGTGGAAAGAAAAGCAGAGACATCTTTTCCAAAGCAACATATCTTTAGACCCAAATTCTGAAGTCAAGGTACCTTTAAAATAGATGTTGGTTTAGCTTAGCAACCTGTACAATGAAATGTCTCTGTGTGCTTAGCTCATTCACAGTCAAAAAATTCAAAGAAAACACAATAATATACATAATCCAGACTCTCTGTGTATTTTTCATCTTTACATGCCTTATTTATCTTTACTTGTTTAATCTATGATTGTCTGTACTCTCTCTTTAAAGACTTTGTTTTATTTTTGAAAACTATTTCTTTTTATAACTGACAATACTCTTTTTCTTTACTCTCTCAAGCTTAAGTACATATTTTACAGAGACTGTGACCCATTCAGAGGTTTTTTTCAATTGAATCTGTCCTTATCTGTATATGTAATAATTTTCTGACTAGGAGTGCCTTTTTTTAAAATGCTAAGTGGGTATGTTTAGGACTAAGGCTTCTTTGCCCTTGTCTAGTTCAACATGGCAGAAGTATGCTTTCTACATACTTTCCACCCCAGCTCCAGGGATGCAGCAGTTCCACGTCACCCTCAATCAACCTGTAGCACTCTACTTTGCAAACCCCCAGCAAATGCTCTGTAGCCAGACTTCCCAAAAGAGCCAGAGCCGTTCAAGCCATCATGAACCAGGAAGTGCTCCCCTAAAGAAGCCTCGCAGCAGCCTTCACTGCCAATTAGGAGTCAAGAAGACCTCTCTAAAAGGAGCCACAGCAACCCTGCTTGCTGCTAGCAGAGAGAACCCATCTGAAAAAAAAAAATACAGCTACCAAGAAGCTGTGCTAAGCTCTGTTCTTTAGTGTGTGGAATTCCTTTCCAAGCTCTCTTGGGTTGTGGGTGGAGACTGCTGGTTTGTTTACAGCCACTCAGACCCAAATAATAACACAGAAAATACGTTAATTACAACACTGTTTGACCAATGGTTTATGCTTATTTCTAGTTAACTCTTACATCTTAAATTAACCCATTTTTATTAATCTGTAAATCACCATGAGACTGTGGTCTACCAGTAAGATTCTGGCTTGTAGCTGGCTTGTTTCTCCTTTGGCACCTGAATGGCATCTCCCCAACTCTGCCTACTTTCTCTCTATATCTCTGTTAGAATTTCATGCCTGGCTTTACTCTACTAAGTCATTGGTCAAAATAGCTTCTTTAATAACCAATGGTAATAAAACATATTAATAGCATACAGATAGGAATCCCACATCCTACATGTCCTAATTAATGTTTCTAATGCTGTGCTGGAACACCATGACTGAGAGTAACAAGAGGAATAAAGAGTTTTTCTTACAACTCTAAGGCCAAACCCATTACTGTGGGAAGTCAGGACAGGAACCCAGAGGTAGAAATTAAAACATAAGCATTGAGGTTTCTGCTTATTCGTTTATTACACGTGCCCTGTTCATTCTGCCTTCCTTAACATCCCAGGAGTGGCCAAAGAAATGATTCTACCCAAGCATAATCTGGTGAAACAATATGTCTACTGGAATCTCTTCTGGATATTTGTCTGAAGGGGTATAATACAAGAGCATATGATAACTCATGAAGGCTGCATCCTTGGAGCGTTTCTGCTCAAGCTGCTATCAGCTCTGCTGATGAGAGACTCCCCCCAACCTTCGTAAATGTGATTATATTTTTATAACCTTGTGGAGGGGCCTTAGGAATCCTATGATTCAAGGAGTTTCCTAAGAATTGCGTACTTCATGGAATTTATCCATTGTCCACACCTTCCTCCTTCCTACATAGAGGAAGAGTTTCAATAGTCTCACAACGCTGGTGTTTGTTTCCCAGTGCCTGTCCCTCGCCCACCTCCACTGTGAGGACTTGGAACAGGGCCCTGTTTTCAAATGTCCACCAGAATCACAGTATAACACAACCTTCATTCCTATGGGCCTTGGCAAGACATCAACAACCAATCACATCAACAATTAAAAAATTATGTTAATGAGAAGCTAAAGAAGGCAGAGGGTTTCATCAATCACAAACAGACATGGAAACCTGCAGACTCCCACACTGACTTTTAATGTTTACCAATGCTTATGTAAGTTAATTATTTTATTAGAGTTATAACTATACAAGGATTTATTTACAATAAGCTGACTACTAAAATGGTCAAAATAAATGGACATCAATCTATTATATATTTTAAGAAGACTAAAAGATCGAAGTGTCAAACATAGAAGGTATCACAAGGACATAGAAATGCAAATGAGCCTGATTTAACAGGCATGTAATACATACACATATAAAAAAGCACTATATGCTCCATAAATATGTAAAATTACTATATGTTAATAGGAATTTTTCATTCCTCACAGTATAAATGGGATGCAAATTACATGGAAGTAAATGTAATCACAAAACATGTATTACACAAGTTTTGTACATGGTAGCAATTTATCAGATGCTCATCCACATTAATTCTAAAAAAGATCTCAATGTCTCAGTATGAGTGATTGTCCCCATTTTAGCCATGGATATAAAAGTTCAGACTTTTGAAGTTCAGGAATTTACATGGTGAGTGAGTGGAAGACTCAAGACTGGAGTTGGAGCGAAGCCAAGGCCATCTTTTTCAGCCTGCATCCCATGGGCCTTGGTAAATCTGGTTTCTTGACTCAACATTGGTCTCCACAAGTGGCACTTCTGACAGGCTTTGGAAGGAATTTTTGAAAGTTTACTTTCTTTGTTTTAAGTTCTTTGCTTTTATTTTTTATTAATCATTAAGAATTATTCAATTATTTAAAATTACAAGTGCTAAAGTGTGCATTGTGGATTTCCAGCAGAAATAATCCACAGAATATTGAATGGGAGAGTGCTTTAAGAAATAAACATCTATTTTGAATAGAGAGTGTTGTGAATCAGTGGAAAGCAGTTTATAATCATACTTCTGTACTTGAGAGTCTCTAATTATGATGCTATTATTTCCAACAAAAGTCAAGAGGGCTCTTTAGAATAAGATGGCAGTCACAAAGCTTTGCTATTTACAATGGATTCCCTTAGATGAGATTTTTTCCCCTATTATTTAACAAAGAAAATTAACTACTAATATTTAGGCAAAACCATGCAAACCCTAGCATTTCTCAGCTCATTTGCATCATGGACATACTTTCACTGGAGGTTAGGATCATAAATATTATTGTAATAGCAACATGTACGAAGATGTAGTCATCTTGTCATTTGGCTAAGAAGTCATGTGGTCTTAGGGCTTCAGAAAAGCGTTTACATTAAGACTGAACTTGGGACACATGTTCCTTCCTCTCATTTTAAAACTCACTCATCTTCTTTAACTTATTACTGTAGAAACTTCCTACATATATATTTATATGTATTTATACACATACATATATTTATACACATATGAAAAGAGTTTAATAGGAGTTGTCCTACAATGGGGGTGAGGTTGCCCCATTAGACTCTGAAGACTATCATACAGAAATGCTAGTGATAGGAATGGGTTATCTGTTTTTGGAATTGTTGGCAATGGGTCCAACAGACCCCAACAACGCTGTCACTGTTGTCATTGCTCTTCTCAAGCCTCCAGATCTTGATTATAGGAACCTGTAGCTGAAGAAATGCACTTGAGTCATGGCGGAATCAAATTACTATCAACTTGAAAGCTCCATCTTGCCTGTCTAGCTTTCAAAGCACTGGAAGTTACTAATGCATGACCTTAGAAGAAAAATGTGGTCAACGGTCACATGCAGCTGTGAACGCTGTGAACTTGATAACCATAGGCCTGGAAAGATATGCTTACTAATCCAAAAGTAGCACAATTGTCTTGAGAACAGCCAATCACTTATTTCTTTTTCTTCTTTAAAGTTTGGGAAGGAATTCTAGGCATAAATAAATAAATAAATAAATAAATAAATAAATAAATAAAAATTTAAAAAGCCTGTTCCACAGGATGAGGCCTGTATGTGACACAGATATCAGGGCCAAGAATCTGTGGCTAGACAGAACATACGACCTAAGAGAGAACCAAATACTACTATTCTACTAAGTGGACATAGTACTGCATCAACTCCCAACAACTTATCCTGCCCCTAAATAGTGCATCTGTCAAACCTCATCAGAAAAGCTTTTTGTTTGTTTGTTTGTTTGTTTGCAGTAGATGACAATGAATATGCAGATCCACAACTGATCAATATGCAGAGCATAAGAGATTATGGAATGCTGAGCAGTAAATGGAACATGTATCTAAGACTCCCTCCTCTAAAAGCCAGAGGAAGAGGATGATCACTATGTAAACAGTACCCAACAGGACGGTTGCACAGAACTCACAGAAGAAATGACAGGATTGCTACAAGTTAAAGCTAGAC
The DNA here is from genome assembly GCF_014885135.2 of Alexandromys fortis. Classification (NCBI taxonomy): domain Eukaryota; kingdom Metazoa; phylum Chordata; class Mammalia; order Rodentia; family Cricetidae; genus Alexandromys; species Alexandromys fortis. The sequence continues at coordinate 2,854,803 of NW_026068026.1, read as the reverse complement.
AAAATCTTAGCATGGAAACGTGAGGTTGGTATGAAGTTCTACCCATCCGAGTAGCTACTGACAAGTGATAGATACAGAAAGGAAAAGAGTCAGTTTTCTTTAATAGTGTGATGCTGGCAAGTCAAGCATGCCGTAATGACGGGCACCACACTCGAGACTATAGGAACAGCACAAACTGGACTCAACTGATTTTTTTTTAATTTAGTTAGGTGTGAAAGGAACAGAGTTTAGATCTTGGAGGGGAGCTTAGAAGAGGGGTGAATATGATCAAAATGCACTGCATGAAATTCTAAGCAATATAATAAAAATAAATGCTTAAAATGGGGGAAAGTATCTATATCTATATCTATATCTATATCTATATCTATATCTATATCTATATCTATATCTATATCTATATCTATATCTATATCTATATCTATATCTATATCTATATCTATATCTATATCTATATCTATATCTATATCTATATCTATATTTATATTTTTCATCATCCTGATTGTTTCATAGTGTCCTGATAATTCAATTCTTTCCTAGAAAGTCCGTAAATATATAAACGTGTCTCTAACATCATCACAACTTGTTAAATTCTGGTACACCTGGCTGTAAGCTGCATAATTTCAAGATTATCTGCAAAGGAAATTTATCTGGATGTTAGATAAAGCTAAATAGTTATGTTTAGTCTTGTAATGTGCATTTATGGACTACAATTACACTCTATGGGCAGGAGATATAACTGAATGAACAGAAATCTTTCATGCTTAGTAGAATTGTATTCTAGAAGAGAGATGCAAAAGCTGCAAAGAGAGATAGGATATAATGAGAAGTAGATGGATATATGCTTAACTGCTGTGTGAAAAAAATCAATGAGTTAAGTATAATTTAGTAGTAGATAGTGACGTTATTTTACTGTGTGTGGTTACAGAAGCCCTCTCTACTGCTGTATTTGAAGAGATATAAGAAAAGCAAGGACACTGGCTCTCAGGCAAGCCAGTAAGTACAAGACAAGCAGTCAGGAAGTGTCATGTTTTGAAGTTCTGCAATGGGGAAAAGCTTATTATATGCAGTATACTAAGGGATTACACACACAGACAGACACATACATATATACACACATAAACACACACAGAGGAAGCCATAATCAACTGAGTAGCCTATAGAAAATATGTAATGGAAAAGAGGCTATGAAAGATAAGCACAATTATATGAATTTTCCATGACTTTCACACAACATTCAAAATGTCAATGCTGTATCATTTTAAAAAATAATTATTTCAATATTTCTAACACCACAATGAATGGATTTGTTTCTCCTATCAATTTAGGAAAAATCCAGCCTTCACATATCATACTTCTTTCTCTTGAAGTTATCTTTACACTTTAAAAATTTAACTCAATGAAGAACTGGAGGGGAAAAAAGATAGGTGTGGCTGAAGATCCCAACACGTTGACAGATCCTTACTCACTTGCTCCTACCAGGGATCACAGCTCAGCCTTTGTCACTGTGACAAGGACTGAGGGATAGAAAGAAGAAAGGAACATGATGGCTCAGTTTCATGGGTCTCTGTCCATGGGGGCTGATGTCCTTGCTGTGGGTCTGAGGCATGAATGAACATCATGGTGGGAAGATATGGTAGAATCAACTTTTTACCTCATGGTGCTCAGAAAGCAGAAAGGAAAGACAAACAGCCAGGGACAAGACTTTTTCATGGGTATGTCCATGGTGACCTAACTCTTGCAATGAGGGCCTACCTTCTAGTTCTCACTACCTCCTAAATGTTGTTCCTAATTTTGCATCAGGCCCTTAAGATGGAAGCCTACTGGGGACATTCCACACTCCAACTGTAGTAACTCCAATCAATGATAAGCAATATGCACATCTGCTCTCACTGTTCCACTTAAATATGCTTCTTGCTGGCACTTGTTTCAGAGGCTGGACCAGTTCCTGAGTATAACAATGCAGTACAGTATGGAGAACACAAAGTACACATTTGTGTGGGTAGAATAGTAACAAATTAGATAAAGAAGTGAATGTTATTTCCAAATGAGAATTCAATATTTTTTTCTGATTATTCTCATTTTCAGAATGAAGTAACAAATATACCACCCATTATTAGATTAGGTACCAGCAGGATTTCCAAGGTGTGAAGATAAAACAATATAGTGATCAAAATATTCTTAAAACATTTATTTTTATAGAAATGGACATGTTATGCCCGTGTCATGGGATCCCCAAACAAGACCACCACAGAGTTGGTATCAGATGCAAACACATTGGGGTTTATTGATTACAAGTTAGTTAACTTGAACGACCACTGCAGCGGGTGGGGAAAACAGCTCCAATGATGTGGGAGTGTCATATATCAATCTGTTGATTTCATTGGTTAAGTAATAAACACACTGCTTGGCCTCATAGGTTAAAGCATTGGTGGGAGGAGTAAACAGAATAGAATTCTGGGCGGAAGAGGAAGTGAAGTCAGACTCTGCTCTGCTCCTAGAGAGACCGGACAGCTTTGCTCTCTGGAGCAGAGACGCCATGCTCTGCTCTCCCAGGCAGCTCCAACCCATGATGGACTTAGGCTAGAATCTTCCCGGTAAGCGCACCTTGGGGTGCTTACACACATTACTAGAAATGGGCTAGTCCAGGTGCGAGAGTTAGCCTAGAAGAGGCTAGATAGAAATGGGTCAAGCAGTTAAATGAATACAGTTTGTGTGTTGTTATTTCGGGCATGAGCTAGCCAAGCGGCCTGAGTGTTGGGGACGCAGCCCCGCTGCTTCATATTTCAACACTCCAAAGCTTCAGGGTAGGGGATTTTCAAGGGGAAACTGCATGGTAAGGAGGCAGAAGCCTTGGAATTTTGGGATTGGGTCAAAATATACAAGTTTTGAATTCACTGGTTGAGGTATAAGGGAATTTCAAAACTGCAGTTAATCAGATACCCACAAGGACATTTGAAGCAAGCATATGTAAGATTTTGGACTCCCTGGTGGGATCACTTTGACCAGGGCTACTGGCACAGTTCGCCGGGAATGTTTATGACTTGGTGGGCTGCATTCACGCCCCCCCCCCAGTTAGGCCCTGTCTAAAATGTTTTTATTTTTATTTCTCAAAATGTAGTTTGTTCTGCTCTTTCAGTCAGGACTGCTAATTGGGGTTTCTTTATGCATTGACAGAATTATTCTGTGCCGCTGTGATTAAATACTGTGGTTTATACATCCTGGTAAGAATGTGGCAAAGTCACCTCCTCAGAATGTCAAAAGGAGCTGCTATCCTGAATATCATTACAAGTGATATGCAATGTCCAATGGTTTGTGTTCACTTCTTACACCAAATGGGAAAATATGTGTTAAGAATTAAAAGTAGCGTCAGAAAACATTACAAAGGGTATCTCATCACCTAATGGTGTTTTCAGGCACGCAAATCCACACCTGAACCTACCGTGGATGAAAATCTGTGAAGTGGATTTATGGAGTAGCCCCCCAAGAGACAGAGGAAAATCTATCTGTGAAAAACAGTCTTGGAACACACAGCTTTGCCGATCAAAGGAGCTGAAACCCACCTTGCATGAACTTCATTAATGTCTTAGCACTCCCTGTGCTCAAAAGCTGGCAGCAGAGCTGAGTCACAGGCATCTTTGAATAATTAATTAAACCTAGTTCCTTCGTATCAATTTTCACACCGAAGGGTGAAATTAACTTTTCAATTTGTTTATCAGTCAGTTTTATATTCTGCTCCTCTAAGGTCACAAGAATGCCTTCAAGATTTGATAGGCAAAAAAAGTAAAGTTAATTTCTGTGAAGAATAGTCACTGACCTGATATTACTATATTGAAAGCAGCAATATTTTGGAGTGGGAAAATAATACATTACAATATGGGCAATTAACACTTAAAGGTCCTCTAAGCAGTGGGAAATATTTGACCTTGACATGTGGTTATGAGCATAAATTATAGGTTTTATTTGTGAATTATCTTACTGAAAATTATAAAGAAAGTCTGGCTGAATTATATACGAATTTCAACAGGAGAGATTTTATCATAGAAATAATATGAGAGGAATGGATAAAAGCATCTTCTGAAAGAAAACCTTATTTTTTCTTCATTTTTCAGTGCCTCCAAAAATGCATCCATGCGCTTTTCTAATATAAATCTTTGAATTGTTTCTCTCACAGTGGTAAAGGTAATATGAAAATTATAATGAAGATGGCCAGCACTTTGAAAATCTTATCAAATGAGAATAATTTAAACTGCTTAAATTCATTTTAATTAGTAATCAAGGGTACTTTTATTTAAGGTTCCTATTGGTTAGGTGTTGGCATGGTGAAGCTATGAACATTTATGTATTCTGCATTATGCTATTAAATGAAAGTGGCATAATGAATGCTTTAAGTATTTCCATTCAAAATTTCCCATCTATGGTCTTAAATAAATTGCTAGGATCACAAAGAAAAGAAAAATGTAAAAATGTAGATTTGAAATAAGATCAATTTTTCTAAGGAAAATATTCATCAAATTAGAAATGAATAGCCCTGGGAAATATGAGATGAATTAAATGTCTGTCGTATATTTCAAGACTTCACACAATTCACACAATTTCAAAACAATTAACAGACTGTGAGAATTTGAAGAAATACTTCTGCATGGTTTTCCCCAAAACTGTCAAACTCGTCCTCCATAATTTACAATACAGTACAACTGATGCTTGAAAGCCTAATACTTGAGAAAGAATAGACGCCAAAAACAAATGAACTTTGAAAAGAAAAATTAGATACAGACATGGTCAAGACTTCTATCTGGCATGAACAAGCTATTATCCAGCCAATAAACAGGCTACAATGGCCAAAGAGCTTAACAGTGGAATTTTTTTCCTGCAAGAGTACAAAACCTAAACTTAGAAACTTTCAAGTCTCTACTAATGATTTATTGGGCAAAATGGTAAATAGAGGGCAAGAATAAATGACCCCTATTTTTGTTTAAAGAGTATGCTGAAAATAACACTCTTGCACACACAAGGACTCTACATCCTACTGCAGACATCATTGAGGACCCATGCTTATTGCTGCAATAGTCATAATAGAAAGGAAATGAAAGTAATATACAATATCAGATGAAGGGACAATGAATATATATATATATATATATATATATATGTATATATATATATATCATACACACACAATGAAATTTTACTCAGTCATAAAGAAAAGTGAAATCATAAAATTTGTTTAAAAATGAATGGGGCATTCATCATATCAACACATATTAGCAAATTCTTATGCTAAAATATAAAATTACATATAACATTATATTAAGCAATGAAACCAAGTCTCAGGAAGATAAATACCATATTTTCTCTCTCACTTGTGGGTCCTGCTAACTGTCTATACTGGTGGGAATAATCATGGGGCTGAGAAGGGAAAGAGGCTTAAAGGAGGAGGCTATCAACAGGACAAGGTAGAAGCAGGGTAACAGTGACAGAAAGTAGTGCAGGAACGAAATACAGAATCTTGAGGATTAAATGAGGGTATAAAGTCAAACAAAAAAAACATGTCTCAAACTCTCATATAGTTTTTAAAATGTGACATAATTTAAAAAATAATAGAAAGTTTTTAATCTAGGGAAAGGTTAAATTGTTTAGAAAATAATCTTCTAATCTTAATGTTGAGACTTTTTAATGTGTTTACTCTTCTGATAATCAAAATTATCACTTCAAAACTGTGTAATTTGATGAGTAATGTAACTTTTAAAAAGCTAAGAGAAAAACATTTTATTTTGCAAGGATAGGGGAATTTGGAATCTGGAGTCATGTGTTGTGCATCCTGAGATTTTTGAAAACCCTCCTATGTTGATGGAGGCTGCTTGCTTGTTCCCAGATGTCCAGACCCCTGAAATAACCACACAGAAAACTGTATTATATAAATCACTGCCAGGTCAATCACTTCGGTGTATTGCTATCTAACTCTTCCATTAGTTTATATTTTACTACAAGGTTCATGGCCTACAGGCAAGGTTCCAGCTGGCAGCTCGTGTCTTTCCCCTCTGGTGGCTACATGGCCTCTCACTGGCTCCACATTCTTTCTCCCAGCATTCAGTTTTGTTTTCCCTGCCTAGCTCTGTTCTGCCCTTCTGCAGGCTCAAAGCAGTTTCTTTATTCATTAACCAATAAAAGCAACACATATACAGAAGGATTTCCCACATCCCTCCTAAGGTAGGTGTTGGTTTGAAAAGAGCAAAAACCAGCATGAACTGTTAAAGCTGGACCCCCACGTACAGAGAATGGTAGCGGCATCCAGGATAGCAGTGTGTGCATAGGTGCCTCTTGAATTTGAGTGCTCTCATCCCGGTGAAAGCTAGAATAAGGCTTTTATCAGGGGCTGGTGGGAATTCAGTAAGTTTGAGCAAAGCTACAACATTTGCACCAAGAACTGAAGCATCAAATTGACAAATTTGTCAAGACTGCAGTGAAAGGCAGCCCTGGGGAGAATGGTCCACTTCATCGTGAGCCTCATTCAGCAGCCCGGAGAAGGATGACTGAGGAAAGGGGGATAATGCTAGCAGAAGACAAACAGTTTGGGGCCCACACAGGAAGGGTAAAAAAGGTCAGTCAAAGAAATAGATTCCACCATGCCTGGCTACAATCTATAATGAAAGAGTAGTCGCTGAACCGGGAAAAACGCTTCCTGTAATGATCCAGGAGACAGGCACAGGGCAACTGTTGCTTCTGGACTTATGGGGCAGAACTCTCCAAGAGAAACCCACACCGTTGTCATCCTCTCATTCCTGAACAAGGTCAGGACGACCAGGAGAGGATTAACTTCCAGAAACACATCACAGCGCATTTCAACATCAGTAAGCTGAGGACAAGATGCTGACAAGTGGATGTTATGAGCTCCCACCACATTATATCACACTAGTCAGTGACATCAGTGTCCCCAAAGGAGCCACCTCTGTAGACAGAATCAGAGTCTCCTGCAGGAACAAAAGACATAAAAGAACATTGGAAGAAAATGTTCAGAGGCAGAGTTGTTGTGGGTGGGGAGATATCTTTTTCATCACTATGGGGTGTACCTATTCTTTCCATAGGAAAGATCTTACTAATAGAAAGTATTTTACTCATGAAGTTAAGACCTAGAAAATGAGATAACAAACAAATTTGTTTTCATTTCAAAGAGAAGATAATTCTAGCTATTACTTAAACATTTATCCTTAACATACTAAGAACAGCCTCATGTTTAACTGATTGTGCCTATGTAGATAAGGAAAAGTATTTGTTATGTACATAAAACTGTTTATACAAATTAAAATATCAAGAAAATGGCTAGAAATCACTAAAACTCAGCCACAAATTCTAGCTAAGCAGGTACAGGTAGTTTTTTAGACACAAAAATGTTTGCAATCAGCAAGAGATGACCTCAGTAGGTAAGAACTGCTCAAACATGCACAAAGTCCTTGGCTTGGCTTCCTCCCCACAACCACATAAGATTCCATTCTTTTTTGTTTGTTTGTTTTGGGGTTTTTGTTTTATTTCCCTTTTGTTGTTGTTGTTGTTGTTTGGCTTGGTTTGGTTTGGTTTTGGTTTTGGGTTTTCCTTTTGCTTTTTCAAGACAGTGTTTCTCTGTAGCTTTGGAGCCTGTCCTGGAACTAACTCTGTACCCCAGGCTGGCCTTGAACTCTCAGAGATCCACCTGCCTCTGCCTTATGAGGACTGGGATTAAAGGTGTGTGCCACCACCGACCAGCCTAAGATTCCATTGTTAAAAATAATACTTATTATCTCATATACATTAGTATTTGCCTGCATGTTTTTAGATGTACAAATCCATGCCTGATAGGAAATGTGTGAAAGCCCCTGAAACTGGCATTACAGGAGGATGTAAGCTACCATGTGGGTGTAGGAACCCTTGATTCCTGCAAAAGCAGCAAGCTCTCTTGAGTCCCAGAACCCCAGCACCACCCAGAACTGGGTTTGATACTACACACTTACTATCCCCTTACTCAGGAAGTCAAAGCAGGAGGTTCATGTCACGATCATACTCAGCATGTCAATCAAGGCTAGACTGTGAGACCTGTGATCCCATCTAACAAAAATAAGTGCCCTGAATCAATGGTATGGGGAAAGTGTTGATTTACGGCTGAAGTTAAGTTGCTAGGAAAGCATCGGAGATAAAGCGGTGATAACATAGTGTGAGCCCTCCTTGGAGCTTTGCAAAGAGAAGTTAGGTCCAAATGCCTCCCACACCCGGCATATCTTCCTCTTTATCATCGTTGATGTCCTGCTTGATCCCAAGTCCTCTGCTCGGGCAATCGCTCCTGTTTGCTTCCCTCTCCAGTCTCCCTGTCCAGTCTTCCTCTGCTACAATTTTATTTGTTACCCCAGAATGACCTTTCAAAACCATCAATCCCTGTAATAAGCTCCACGAGGAAAAGGGCCCTGAAAGTGATGAATTCACTAAGACCCGTGGCTTCTCACCCACACAAGCCAGGGTCTGGCACCCAAGACACAAGGCTGGATTCGGGTGAAGGTTGTTGAATGGGAAAATGATCACATAAAATGTCTTCCTCTGGACTCCCCTCCATCACACCACACAGATTTCAAACGGAGCCTATAGGTCACTGCGAGCACCCACCCTATCCTTTTTCATCTCTCCTGCCAGGCCCTCAGTTCCCTCCTCCCCCATTGCACTCTAGTGTGCAGCTATGTGTCCTCTATCAGCTCCCCCTGCAAACTAACAAAACTGCGGGCTTCATTCATTCTCACGTTTTCACTTGCTTCTTTTAGGCTGGACTATTCCTCGACTTTTATTCTTTCTCTCTTTAGTCTGTCCTCGTAAGACTAACAGCTGTTCATCTCCCAGCCTCATCTCTCCATCAATACCTCACTCAAATTCTCTTCCAATATCGTCTAGATTAGGAAGAAAACAGAAACTTTTGTGATTTGTTTAGGGCTCAATACTGTGTGTGTGTGTGTGTGTGTGTGTGTGTGTGTGTGTGATACAGTTTCAGTAAGTGGATATCGTCAATGAGTGACTGAAAAGGGAAAGGGATAATAATGCCAATATCAACCATTTAAACGTCATCTTATATTTTTATTTAATTGCCTATGTTTGGTTTGGTTTTATAAATTAACATTAACTCTCCTTCATTTGCCTTGCAAATTCGATTTCTTTTTCATCCCAACAACTTAGTCGTCCTAATGGTATTTCTCATCTAAAACTGTTGTTCATTAACAGACTTGGTGAATGTTGTATACTATAAGAATTCATAACAAATATGGATACATTTAATCTACATGCCCATCTCTGACTAAAAAGGTGGCAAAACAGAAATGTCAGAGATGCAATTACACTAGAATTGTAGATAATTCTACCTGTTCCTTTCTTCTGACCTAGAACTACTTAATATCTCTGAAGCTCACCTTTCAGGTATAAAGCAGATAAAAATCCCCTGCAGTGTTTAGAAAGAAGATGTGGGGATGAAATTCTGGAGATGTACAAATTGACTATTATTATTTCACAGCTTTTGCTGTTAAGTTCCATGTAGGTACAATTATTTGTGTTTTTACAGGAAGAATTATTAACAAACAAGAATCAAGGATCACTCCAGAATACTATAGTAGGTATCTCGATGAGCCTTTTCTTTTGATATTTAAAATGATAATTTAAACGTGACCATGATTAATTGCCTTAGAGAGAGGGTCCCTACCTCCATTGCAAATTAATTTGTGTCACAAAAGTGCATTAAAACATGCAATAAGTCAGTTATGCAGTGTCTTTAATCAACTCATTTTATAAAATGAGTTGATACATCTGGAGGTTAGTGACTGACTCCACTCATGCATTCAAGAACAATTGCGAAGAGATTGGGGAAGGTTTTTAGACAGAATTTCCCAAATTCTAACCTGGAATTTGGTACAGAATATGCCAATACCCTTCAGACAGTGGACATTTTCCCTCACTGAAGTACTGAACACTGTCCCTGTTCGCTGAGTGGTTGTCAGCTAGAGACCTTGCCATGGCGTGGGCCGGTGCTTTCTGGCATAAGACCCACTCCATCCCCAAAGCAACAGGGAAGACCAGATTCCTCCAGTGTTCTGTAGCCTCCAGTCTCTTCTGCTCTCTGCCAGTTGTGAAGATTAATCTGTTCAGTTCCATCCCTGCATAAGATAACCTTTGTTATCTTCAGGTTATTTGATTTGGGGATTTTCTTACTATTGTAAAATTCCTTCGTGGTAGTATCTACATTGCTATTATATCATTACCCAGCTGGTATAGCAGAGATTATTTTAATAAATGCTCATGTGGATGTGATAAACTAATAGGATTATTAGAATCCTTCTATAATTAAAATCAGAAGGCAGAAGAACAAGGCTGCATTTAATTTACACGGAAAGGAAGGTAAAATCTTGGGAGGGCCATGAAGAGTTAGTGACTTCATTCTTAACTCCTGTCAGGGCTTGGTGGTATAACAGGCATCTCACAGAATATAGATGCTGAGCAAATTTAACCAACTGTGCCTTTTCACACTAGCTTGAAAGCATGTGTATTAATACGGTGTGTATTTTTATTGCATCTTTAAAATAAACTGTACTTAGAAGCCAGATATGACGATGTACCGCTATAATCTCAGCACTCTGAGAGGTGAGGCAGGAGGACCTCAAAGTTGAGACAGTGTAAACCACTAGCTAAGACTTTATACGAGACAAAATTAGCAATCAAGCAAAGCAATAGGTAAGCATACACAGTAGGACCCACAGAATAGACAAGCTATAACAAAAAAAATAGCATGCCCAACAAATTAATCTCAAATTCTGTGTCACAAATTTAAAATAAAGGTCAATGATTTCCTGACAACAACCAAGAGAAATATCTATTTAAAAGTAAAAATCTTGTGTTTTTATTTGCCTCTCAGTTTACAAGATAAATAAAAATCACTGAGAAGACCAATTAGACTTACTGAAGCATTCAAATTGCTATAAGTAAACTTCCTGGCTACTTTGAAAATCCTCATTTTCCCAGTGTTTTTCATTTTTCTTTGCTAGAACAAGTTAACAGGCATAATAGTACAGTATCCATAATGGTCTTAAGGTGGTGAGAGCAAGTTGAATCTCCACTAGAACATTAATCTCCTCACTAATATTGACAAGGACACAAATTCTGTCATTCGTGCACATCTGAAATGCCTTTGTACCCTTCTGCCCATAGCCACACTGCCCATGAATTCTGGAGGTTTAGCTGAATCTGTAGTCATTGATGTCCAAAACCCTCACTCTGAGGCTTCATTTTTTTTTTTTTTCAGAAAAGAGCACCCATGGTCACATGGTCAGATCTGCACACCTTTCCCCTGTGAGAATCTTCCCAAGGTTTTCATGTTTATCAACCTCATCTTCTCTGATTGTTGATTGTTTGTTAAAGTAAATTTTTTAAACAATAGTTCATGTTTTTATGCAAAAAAAGAAAGATATTCAAGATCTGTGCACTTGGTTCGTTTCACAGCAACTGGTCAACTATGTTCTGTGGACTGAAAGTGACCATAGACAATAAGCAAAGAATGAATAAAACTTTGTGTAATTGTTCACATGAACAGGTGAGGGCTTACACTTGGTCTCCTGGCTGTCCTTTGCTGATCCTCGGGTTAGAAAATGAAGTTCAAAAGGCAAGAGTCAAATAGAGGTCGGGTAAATTGGCTTCTAGTTGCGTCTGAAAATGGCAGTTTCAAAATGTCATGTCCTACCAGTGTCCTTTGGACAAATTTTATATAAGTTCACCTTTTCAAAATCTTACAAAGAAATTCTTCAATAGTGCCTGTGTGTTTCTGAGATGTGTTCAAAACATTACAATGGCCAGAGCAGGGAATGTCTTTGGGACTCAAGTTGATAACTTGGGCCCAATTCAAAGATGTTTTTTCACAAGAAAAAATTTCACTGATGATTGCAGATCTCCTGAAGTTTTTCAAATTCTGACTATTTCCATACTGCAGATGTATCTTCTTTATAATTCATTCTATGATCTTGACTTATATGTAGATTTCTTGCTGGTTTAATTTCTTCTAGGGAAATATAATTATGTTTACCATCTGAAAAATTCTTTTACTTAAACTAAGTTCATTTGGATGATCCCATGACCATTCAGCAAATCAGATAAGATTTCCTATAATTTGCTAGAGCTCAAGTTCAAGTTAGTATAAACTGATGCCTTAAATACTTCAGCTCTTATGAGGATCTCTACACCTTCAATTAGTCCTTAATTGGGAAAATAAAATAAAATTTAGGGAGTTCAGTTAATAGCTTGGTCCTTATTATAAGGAACATATAACCCTCAGAAATTATTTTAAATTATACCTTAAAGGGATATTTAATACTTGATTTGTGAGCACAGGGATTTATGATTTTTATAAAGATGATATTTATATATACATTGATTTTTGTAATATGTTTATTATTATAAAATAATGTTGCATGGTGACATTTTAATCCATGTATGTCCTTGCACATTGTTCTTCCTCCTCTTTGGATGACTGCCTTTCTCACAAGGCAGTCCATTCTTCTGTTTGCAGGTCACTTATATCCTCTTACTCTCTCCTGCCCCCTCTGCTCTTTTCCCAGATCTTCTTAGCTCCCTCTCTCCCCTTTCATGTCTACCTTTTATTTCCACGCCCTATATGAATATATACACATTCTTACGACTGTGTGTAAACATGCATACATCTGTGTCTGTTCAAATACAAACTTAAATCTGGGATCTATATCTGGAAGAACCAGCTCCATGAAGTTGTCTTCTGGCCTTCCCATGCAAGGTGTGGTATGTACTTTGAAACAACAATAATTTAAAGGAAAGATTAAGGGAAAATACATTTTAAATACTATGTCTTATGAAATAGCTACAGCAGCTTCATTCAGATCATTTTGTCATGTTGACTACAGTATGTCATGGTAGATTTCTTCTCCAGTGATGCCCATGTGAGGATCATAAATGCCTCTTGATTTGATAGCCACTTATTTTATTATTCATTTTGGAGAATGTTCTGCTATTATTTATAAATATATTCTCTATGCTCTTATGCTTTTATCTCAGTTTCTGCTCTTCTGTGCATTATTAAGTTTTGTTTATTGATCATATTCCAAATTTAGTATGCTAATTATTTTTGTTATTGATGCTTGAATGCATGATTTCTTCCACTTTTCTTGTATCCCTGATAAGATCTTCTTCTTATTGGTCAACTCTATTGGAAATACGTTACACTGTGTTTTGTTTTGTGTTTTTTTTGAATATTCACATTTTAATGTTCATTAAACAAATATTTACAAAAATATTTCAAATGGAATAAAAACATTTTTATAAAGTAATTGATTTGCTATAAAATTAATAAACTTAGGTATATATAATATAAAGTTTTACTGTATAAAAGTTTATAAATTTAGATGATCTAATTTATGTCTATTTCTTTTTATTGATACACAATTAAATATGATAAACATTTATTCAATATTTGCTATCAGACAGTCACTGTACAAAGTGCTGATTTGAGATTTCTGTCCCTTACTAGACCTGGATGGAGGTGGGTGGTCCTTGGACTTCCCACAGGTCAGGGAACCCTGATTGCTCTTCGGGCTGATGAGGGAGGGGGACTTGATCGGGGGAGGGGGAGGGAAATGTGAGGCGGTGGCGGGGAGGAGGCAGAAATCTTTAATAAATAAATAAGTAAAGAACAAAGTGCTGATTTGGAAATCAATGAGATGAGAGAGATTCTGTCACCATGGAACTTATGTTCTAGGAGGAACAGATAAATAAACACACTATTTGGGGCATCTATGATTAGTAGAAAGAAAATTCAAATGGGAAACGGAATTGAGAACTCTTTGTATGTAGTAGACGGGTTACTCTGAGTAGGGTGATCAAGAAAGGTTTCTGTAGCATTTACATATGGATGAATGACTTCTGTATGCTGAGAAAGGAACTGTCGTGTTTCTTTGAGATTCCAGTCAGAAGGACTAGCAGGTAGAAAGGACCAAAGATAAAATCAGCTTGGTGTGCTGGAAGAACAGCTAAGCTCTGAATCAGGTAGGTGTTCATTTTCCCAGAAATCATAGTTATGGGCACAACCCTGAAATCCTAGTCTGGAATCATATTTGGAAATAGGGTGATGGTAGATGTGATTAAGTTAAGAGGAGATGGGGAGTAGGGTAGGCTGCTCGTCAATACCACTGGTGTTCTTACTTAAAAGATGAATGTGAGCACAGATGCACTTACAGAGAGACCATTATGCAAAAACAAAAGTAGTGATCAGAGAGACACTTAGTCCCAGAAAGCCAAAGCTGGCCAGCAGATTCACTCACAGACATCTGTCTACCTCTGCCTCCCAAGTGCTGGGATTATAGGCATATGCCACCACATCCAGCCACCGTACTTTTTGAGACAGGCTCTCTCACTGACCCTGGAACTCACTGATTCTGATATACTGGCTGGAAATCAATCCCTATGTATCCAGTGATCTCTATCTCCTAACTCCTGGGATTATAGATTCAGTGCTGCTATAACTAGCTAGCTTCCTTCCTTCCTTCCTTCCTTCCTTCCTTCCTTCCTTCCTTCCTTCCTGCTGTCTTCCTTCTTTCCTTTCTTCCTTTCTTTCTGTAAATGTCAGATTTATCACTATAAAAGTCAACCTGGGAGAGCCCTACTTTTCTTCCAATTTCTTTCATCTTTGACAGATTCATACTGTATATAATGAATTTGAGTCATTTTTCACCCCTTTCTTCTCTCTTTTCTCCCTCCCTCTCCTACTGAAACTTTTCTTTCTCCCATCAAGTCCATCCTTCTTTCAGGTCTTCTTTTTGCATCTGACCCACTAACTTTAATTATGAGTTACTGGTACAAACAAGGCGAGAGGTTATTTAATGGACTAAGGGATACTTCTCAATGACTACATTGCTAAGAACTTGACAGCTCCTCAGCATCCATTAACTGCACTGCCAAGTTCCTCAAGGAGAAGTGTGGCTTCATGGGCCCCTCTCCAATCCATAATAAACTGCTGATAGACCCAATCTTGTTCCTGTGTTGTACAAATAGCCAGAGTTGCAGTGAGTTGATCAGTGACCTGGCTATGCACTTTCCAGAAGATATCTTTTTGCTACACATTTCCCCTTATTCTGGCTCTTACATTTTTTTTTAAATATTTATTTATTTATTATGTGTACAGCATTCCTTCCATATGTGCCTGCAAGCCAGAAGGGGGCGCCAGGTCTCATTACAGATGGCTGTGAGCCACCATATGGTTGCTGGGAATTGAACTCAGGACCTCTGGAAGAGCAGTCAGTGCTCTTAACCACTGAGCCATCTCTCCAGCCCCCGAGCTCTTACATTTTTTTTCTCTCTCTCTTCCATGATGTTCTCAGAACCTTGGAGGATGTTGGATGTCCCATTTAGATCAAGCACTCCACCATCCTTATTCTTGGTACGTTGGCTAGTTACAAGCTTCTCCACTAGCTACTATCTACCAAAATCATAAGCATTCTGAAAAAGGCCGAAAATTGAGCCATTGATTTCCAAACATTTCTAATTTTTATTCTCAATTTTTCTAAAAGTTTTATCCATGTTGCCAACTTTTCATTGGCTCTTTTGACATTTCTCTTCAAAGTCTGGGAGGAATTTGTCCCATGTTTACATTCATTTTAAGGTCATCGATCATTTTTACAAATACATTTGAACCATCCCTCTGTCATTTTATCTGTCTCATTATCTTTTAATTTAGTAGCTTTTAGTTTAATTTCTACACGATCTTTGAGAAGGATAAAATTTAACTTGAGTTATTGATTAAAAAACAACAGAAAACTTAATTGGTTGGCACCTCAGGGTCCTCCATAATTGTTGAGGGTCATATTTGCCTTTTGCTGTTTAGCGCAGGGCCTGCCAGGCTCTACAAGATTCTGTGTCCTAAGAAATCTGTAAGAAGACAAACCTATCTTGATATGGGCACCTAAGCTGTGGTTTCCGGTGATTCTTTCTGGAGATCTTCAGTTTAAATGAAAGACTGTTTTTCCCTGTGGTCAGTGTTTGGCAGTTGAAGCAAATTGTGGATGGACGTTGTTTTGTGCCCATCTGTCTTCTTGGGAGAAAGTAGAGTGCTGTTGCTAGGAGCCAACCTGTCTCTTTTGGTTATGCAAAGTCTTTTAATAATTCAGCATTTAAATGCCATATTCTCCAGATCTCTGAACAGTTGAGGGCTGTTTACTGGATATAGATGAGTAATGACTACAGCATAGAATCTGCCTGGAGAGCTGGGTCCAAGCTTGACTGTCCTGGTTCTCAACTTAACAGGTAAGATTCATGCTTGAAAAAAAGAGAAAAAAAAAGGAACTGCTTCCAATAGAAGGTTAACAGCAGAACTTACAAGAGTAGAGAATACCTGAATATATTTTAAAGTAGGTTTGAATTAAACATACAGTATTTTTGTAAGAGACTTAAAAGTACATACCAATTTAAAACACAAGACTTATTACTTTGCTAGTCTAGAATGAGACATAATGGGCAGACAATTATAACAGTTAACAGTAAACATAGGTGCATTTAAGTTACATGTATGAACACACATACACACAGTGAACAGGAATTGGGCAAAGTGTATGTTTTTGGTGGGCCCTACCAAAGGCATGCCACTGTGCAAAACACACATGCAACAGAGTCAGCACCACGGGACCAGGCAGGGATACCTCAGTAAAGATAGTGTGACTTGGTTCTTCTAACAGGGGAGCAGGCTGCTTGTTGTCCCAACTGCCTGACTAGCTTACACCCAGATTAATCACACAGAAACTATATTCATTTAAACACTGCCTGGCCCATTAGTTCTAACTTTTTATTGGCTAATTCTTACATCTTAATTTAACCCATTTCTATTAATTTGTGTATTGCCATATGACTATGACTTACCGGCAAGATTCTAACCAGTATCTGTCTCAGGAGGGAGATTCATGGCGTCTGCCACTGACCTTCCCAGCATTCATTTCTGTCTATTCTGCCTACCTAAGTTCTGTCCTATCAACTAGGCCAAGGCAGTTTCTTCATTCATTATCCAATGAAAGCAACACACAAGTAGAAGGAACTCCTACACTACCTGGTCCCAGTTAAGATGGTGGTGAAGTCAAAATGTCAGTGGTCACATGCTGTATGGAGAAGCCACATATTTTTTGAGCCATGGGAGTTATAAATATAATAACAAGAGAGACCTATAGGTGTGATCCATCCTGCGGCCACGCTGCCACGCCACAAGCCACGATGGGGAATAAAGGCTGAAGTTGAAAACAGCCACCTCACGGATCCAACTAATCTTGTCGGTTTCTTGCGGGACCAGTAGTAGTGGTGGCAGGGATAGAACAGAAGGAATGCGAGTGAGAGGAAAAGAGCATTTTTTTAGATGGTGGGGAAGGGGCTGCCCAGCAAAAGGGAAGCCAGAGCTGGCAGGACACCAGCAGAGCATTTAGAGGTGGGCGGCTGAGAGCTTGAAGCAAAGCAGCAGAGTGTTTACAGGCAGGTGGCTGATAGTTCAAGGATTTATATTTCATAGCTGAAAATGTGAAAACCCATGAAACCAACAAACAAACACCGCAAGGCCTGTAGAAGAATGTCTTCTCTCTACAGTCATGGTGTTAATGAAGCTGATTAGCCCCGGTCAAGGCAACTGGGAGGCCAGAGGCTAGAGAACAACAACACCACAATGCCTATAGGAAAACATCTTTTCTCTACAGGCAGGGTGTTGATGAAGCCTGGCTGACCCCATTGAAATTTCCTGGCGCAAGTGAGAACAAAGCATGAAGC
This sequence comes from Alexandromys fortis, assembly GCF_014885135.2. Taxonomy (NCBI): domain Eukaryota; kingdom Metazoa; phylum Chordata; class Mammalia; order Rodentia; family Cricetidae; genus Alexandromys; species Alexandromys fortis. Next base: position 2,837,001 of record NW_026068026.1, on the reverse strand, counting down.
ATACAACAAACCCACTTATGAGTTTATTAGAGGAGACACGTGAACATGCCTGGTGAAGTCGGTGAGCAGAAAGAGAGCTGAAGATGGCGCATCCAGATTTTAAAGGCTGCCTAACGCATGCACACAGGGGGTTGACGTAGCTATATCATGTGCAGATGATGGAGCTCACACATGTGCACAAGGGCTTACTTGGCTGCGTCATATGTAGGTGATGCAACCCATGCTGCACATAGGTCATGCAGGACTGTTGAAATTAGGAGCAGCAGGGCTGCGTCGCCGGCACCCGGCCACCCGCATGGCTAGCTTATGCCCAGAAATAATTACACGGAAACTGTATTCTTTCAAACACTGCCTGGCCCGGCTAGTTCCAGTTTCTTATTGGTTAGCTCTTACATATTGTTCTAACCCATTTCTAATATTCTGTGTAGCCCACTAGCTGGCTTACCAGGGAGGATCTTAACCTGCGTCTGTCTGGAGCGGGAGAATCATGGCGACTCCTCTACTAAGCTTCTTTCTCCCAGAATTCTCTTCTGTTTTCTCCACCCACCTAAGGGTGGGCCTATCAAGGGGCCTAGGCAGTTTCTTTATTAATAAGAAATCACTCCCACATCATTAATGCGCAGATGATGGAGCTCACACATGTGCACAAGGGCTTACTTGGCTGCATCATATGTAGGTGATGCAACCCATGCTGCACATAGGTCATGCAGGACCTTTTAAGGTCCCCGGGGCTGCTAAGTATTTTGCCTGAGTGATTATCTGCAAATGCATGGCCCTGATACATGGAAGTGCTCACCACCACTGTGTGACTGGAATCATAGCAGGTGAACCCTAAGAAAAACATACATAGATCCACCTAGAAAGGGGGAATAGACAAGATAGCCTGATAAAATTGAGAGCATGAGGTGGGGGAGAAGGGAGGGCAAGGAGAAGACAAGAGGCAAAGGAAAAGAAGGAGGAGAACTTGAGGGAATGAGATAGTCGAGATGGAGGAAGGACAAAGATGAAAACAAAGGAAAGATATAATGTGATTGAGGGAGCCATATGAAGTTAGCAAGAAACCTGGCACTAGAGAAATTCTCAGGAATCCACAAGGATGACCCCAGCTAAGACCCTAAGTAATAGAGGAGAGGGGCCTGAACTGGCCTTATCCTGTAGTTAGACTGATGAATATCTTAAATATCACCATACAACCTTCATCCAGCAACTGATGGAAACAGAGGGAGAGATCCACAGCAGAGCACTGGACTGAGCTCCCAACGTCCAGTTGAAGAGTAAGAGGAGTGAGAGGACAAGACCATGATGGGTTCACCCACTGAAATAGTTTATCTGAGCTAATGGGAGCTCACCAACTCCAGTCAGACATAAAAGGAAACAGCATATGTTCCTCTGAATGTGGTTGACAGCTTGTATGGCTGAGGCAGACTGAGGGGCCACTGGCAGTGGCACCCGAATTTATCCCTACTGCTTGTCTTGGTTTTTTTGGAACCTGTTCTCCTTGGTTGGATACCCTGCTCAGCTTAGATATAGCAGGGAGGGCCTTGCACCTTCCCTAAAGCAATTTCCTTACCCTTTCTGAGGAGTGGATGGGAAGTGGAGCGGGGAGATAAGTAGAGGGAGTGGGAGGAGGGGAAGTAGTGGCAACTGGGATTGGTATGTAAAATGAAACAAGATAGTTTGTTTTCTTTTTAAAATAAAAAATATTAAAGCTCATTAATGCATCACTATTGAGCATAAAACAAAATGTCAAAACTATGATCAGTGTGCTATGATGTTCTCATTTATTTAGGGTAAATGTGAAAGAAGTAAAAAATTAATAAAAAAAGAAAGAGAAACAGGAGAAAGAAGATAAAGTAATTGAAAGAAAAGCAGGTTTCAAAAAAAATCTTATATAATCTACTTTTGTTTATATGGGTTAAGAAAGAAAATGTAAGAATAGAAAGAAAAAGAAAATTAAATAAATATTACAGAAATTGAATAAACAGAAGTAGAGTAATTTGTGCAGGGTAAGGAAAAATATCTATTATTTTCATATAATATTACAAAACACTCCCAACAGTGTAGAAATAAATAAAGGTGGCAAAAGTACTGGCGTAGCTTCTTTGTGCGCCATGGAAACTTGGAAACTTTAGATCACTAGCTATGTGCAGAGCATGGGGTAATGGTGGTGAGTTGAACTTGTGGGCTCATCTATTCGATGGTTTATCCCATTGCTAATTATTTTGTACAAATGTCCTCTGTCTGCCAGAACCCTCTCCATTATAGTATCATTCTCTTTTGTGAACAAGAAAGGTACACTTGATGGACACCACTATCTTTCAACGTGAGCTAAACAGGTCTCGACACATCTGGGGCTTTCCCCAGAGTCTGTTAAACAGCTGTGTGCTGAGTGACAGGGACTTTTCCTGGGAAGATATTGTGTGCACACATGCACGCATATGTGTACAAATCGCTTTACCCCAGAAAAGTAGAAAGGGACCCCATAGCAGACCAAATGATTATGCCACGCTCCAATGTAGTGAATGAGTTTACCTTGCTTGCTAAAAGGAGTTTGGATGAGGGGTTACTTACAGAAGCAAAGATGGCAAATAAATAAATAATACAAAGTAGTTGTATCTCTGAAAATGCTCACCCCGTGGTGGATGAAGGCTTTGGAAAGCAACATCCCTGGAGAGACCTGCACAGCCTTCAGGGAATGTTGTACCTTTGGGAACTCTGCTCTCAGAGCTTGTCTCCTAGGAGTCTCCTCTTCCAGGAACTGTGACTGATTCTATAAAACAGGGGAGGGGCCTCTGAGAATCAGTTCTAAGTTGTTGCCCCCCCCACCAGATCTGTGTGTGACGTATTGTTTGTTTCCTGAATCTCATGAGCTTCCTCATAGACCTCAGAGGGACCATTTCAGTGTGAATGACTGTGGAATTCACCATAACCTGGAGTGAACACTATCGGAATTGCTGGTGTCACCCAACATATGGGGAAGGGAAGCAATCAGAGCAGGTGAATCTTCATAGGTGCAGGTCTGGCTTTGTTCTCCGCATACTCTCTAAGTAGTGAATGCCCTTTTGATGCGGTGTGGCTGTGGGACGTTCACGGGTCTCAGACTCTACAGCAAGGAAAGGCAAGTAGGTGGTGTGAGAAGTCAGACAATATGCTGACCTCAGATGACTGTCAAATTCCAAAGATGTTTGCAGTTGTTGAAGTCACCTCTGGAAAGGGAAGCAAAGCCTGTGAGGGACTTGACTTTTCAGCCTCTTACCTTCCAGCCTTCCGATTCCACTATGCCCTGCACTTAAGAGTGTCTCTGACCCTGAGGCTATAAAAGGTGATAATCAGGTTCCCTGAATTGTGTTATGTTTCCTGAATTCCCTGTTCTGGAATACCCTATGGGGCTCCCCAGGGTAGCTCAATTTTAAACAACAGAGTTCCTCTCAAGACAAAAGACCTAGATCCCTGACATGGAGTGACAGAATGGGATACCTTTCCTCTGCTCCCATCCACTAGAGGACTCCTTGTCTCCCTCAAACCTGGGACTAGATTTGAGGCACATGAGAGCTGTGGAGTTAATGAACAACAGAACTTCCAATCTTACCTTTCCTGTGTGTCCCCTATTAAGCATTAGAATGACTTTGCCTACATAATTGAGGATCTCATTGTCAAGAACATTTTAACTTTGTGTGCCTTTTGAAGTGTTTGCAAGTTATTTTTGAAATATCTCAATTAAAAAGAAACTTTGAAACTCCACTTACTTTACCTATCACTAGTGTGTGGCTTAGTGTATTTGTGTGTGATTTGAAATATCATGTGCAATTGCTTTAGCAGACATGGGTATTATAAATTTCATTTGGATATTATGACTTATGCTTGAATTTTTTGGTTTTCTTTTTCTGAGAAGTTTCCATTGTTTGCTGTTTTCAAATTTAGGTTCCAGACTAATTTCCGTCTTGTATGCTTAAAATAGCTTTGCAGTGTCTAAATGACTGTTATTAACAAAAGGGTGTGTTTCTCCACCTTATGAGAGGACAGAAAATTGGAACAAATTAGATTTGTTTGGCGTGCTTTAAAGCTTAATTAACTAAAAATAAGTGTAAGAGTCCATTGGATTCCTTAATTTAAGACAAATAAACCAAACCTGATAAATCAAAAATCGCTTGAGACTCATTCTAATTTCCTACTTCTCAGCAGATTGTAAAACCTGACAAAGCACATATACCTAAGAGCTCAGTCAAGTGTACATAATGTGCATTGCTTGAGCAAACATAGGATATATGATTCATATTATGATGCAGAATTTGAAATATACAGATGCAGGTATTGTGAGAGGACAGTCTAGTAAAGGATGCTTGTGTGACTTGGGGTGGTGTCTTAGATGGAAGATGGAGGGTTGGGGGTTGGCATTTGAACATGTGGTCTCAGAGAAGATGGTCCTGGCATGGGGAACAGAATCTCTAAAGTTTAGAGTTTGGAGACAATGGAGTTAATTCAGAAGTAGAAATAAAACTTAAGCAAGGTGCGAGGTAAGACAGGGCTTGGTTTTAAACATGAGGAGGGATATAAGGAACCAGATTATTTTAGGTGCTCAGTTCATTTTCCTAAGAACAGTCTAATAATATTAGAGAATTATAAAAAGAGAGTTCATAACATTTGGTGTAGCTGTAAGAAATCTTGATCTCATACGATGTGCCTTGCAATGTCCAAGTCATTTCTTAATTTTTCTTAGTTAAGAACTATTGTTGTTCAAGAACTATTAGTAAGATTTATGTGAAGACCAAATAACTAATTGCTGGGGATGGTAGATGACTTACTTGAATCAGGATTTGTGCATAGGAGTCACTGAGGTTGATGATTTATAAGAAAAAAAAAATAGTTTACTCTCACTTCCTTGGGCAAAAACACCCAGAATTCTAGACTGGATTACCAACATCCATGATCCTTGTGGGGGCTGCTGATACACTTGACTGCACTTGGACCAACACTAGATCCCTACCATATGATGCTTATTTTGTGACCAGTGGTTCCCGGGGAAAATATAGAATATTCGTAGTCTGAATTTTTTTCCCCAACCAAATTTCCCCATGCTGGATACAAGGATAGTCATGTAAGGGAGCGATGAAAGTGTGATTGGAGCCTTAGCAAATACTGATCATGAATAATGCAAGGATACCCAAGTTTTATAAATGTTTCATCTAATGATCCTTAGAGTACTGGCATTAGAAATGTTGAGCTTTATGACAGTAGAACTCATCAAAAATACTGAACAAAATGAGAAGGATGTTAAGCAGCAGGCAGTGGGTAGGGCTGGGATGGGAAATATGGATGCTCAAAGACAGCCGAGGTTCATATAAGCTGTGTATACACTGAACTGAAACCACCAAACTTACACACTTAAGAGTCTAGACATTTCACTCAATCTGTTTACCATGAGGGAACCAAGTCATTCAGCAAACAGACAAACGCTGTGGCATAATGCTCTTTTTTTTCCCTATTTCTTGATTCTCTTATGTCCAGGCCAGTGTTCTGACACTCTCTGTTTCTTTGTGACTAGTAAGAGAAGCCCTCAGACACATAGCAGTAATAAAGACAGCCCTTATCCATGCTACGTAAATCTGAAAACATTTTACAGTTTGATGATGGAAATGGATCCACTTCTGTTTCTTTGGGGCACAGAAGGTAGAAATGCATATCAAAAATTTAAAACTAGAAGAGGAGAAGGAAGGAAAGAAGGAAGGGAGGAAGGAAGGAAGGAAGGAAGGAAGGAAGGAAGGAAGGAAGGAAGGAAGGAAGGAAAAAAGAGTAGCACACAGCATTTTTTTCTCACTGATCCCCCTGGACCAGTTTTTCTCTGCCCATCTATTCCCAAAATAACCATTCTGAGGCTTATTATCCATTGTAATTATTTGGTCAATGTCTTAGGCCTCTTACTGGCCAGCTCTAACTATTAAATTAACGAATTTTTATTAATCTGTGTATTGTCGTGAGCCTGTGACTTACCAGTGTGGCATGTCACTCCTTCAGCGACTATATGGTGCCCCCTTGACTCTGCCTACTTTATCTCTGTTCAGATTTCCCACCTGGCTTTTCTCTGCTAAGCCATTGGCTGAAACAATTTTATTCATCAACGAGTAAAAGCATCACATATACAGAAGGACATCCTACATCGTCAAGTGCCCCATGCATAAGCAAGAAGAAAGGAAGGAAAGAGGGAGAGAGGAAGGAAGGAAGGAAGGAAGGAAGGAAGGAAGGAAGGAAGGAAGGAAGGAAGGAAGGAAGAAAGAGAAAGAAAGAAAGAAAGAAAGAAAGAAAGAAAGAAAGAAAGAAAGAAAGAAAGAAAGAAAGAAAGGTTTCTAAAGTCAGTTATGCCATAGAGTCCCTCCTGGGGTGCCCAGTGGAGGGTTAATAGCAATATATCTCAAAGCATGACCTGAGCTGCTGCAGGAAAATGCATTCCACGTGAAGATAAAGGCAAATTGTGTGATTTATATTCAATTTAATGGTTTAAAGGTCAATGCTTTGTTCCAATGAGTGACTTTTAAAAAGCTTCACTCTGTCACATGTTTACTGAAGAATAAGACCTAAGGATACTTTATCTACATTAGAATCCACAAACATGTAAGGTAATTTTACATATAAAATAACTATGAAATTACTAAATTGTTGGAGACCTTTAGTCCCATATATTAAAAATAAGTATTTTAAAATACTTTTGTTTACTTTTACCATCAGAAGAAAATGAAAATTATTTTCACTGACAATGCCCAAACTGTGCTAAGACAGCAGACGACAACACATGGAATGAACGCTTAGCCCTTAAATGTACTCCTGGTCCTTCATTTTGAAGTGCATAAGCGTAGCGACCTTGCAAGTAATCACAATCAATAACACCGCAAGATGAAAGAACATTCATTTACTGTCATTCTCATTATTGCTAAAGAACTTAAACCTGCTTTCATGGAACACAATTTATATCTACAAATTAAATTGATAATGGGTATAATCAGACATAAGAATGAGAAAGGATGCTGAGGATTTGAATGCTAAAGTCATGAGTTAAACAACCTTACAGATTGGTTGATTGACACTAACACATAGACACAGAGCTTTGAAAACAGAGAGAACCGAACTTTAACACTGTGTATAAATGTTATTGCTGTAGCACCATTCAAATGAGGAGCAAACATGGTCTTTGTGACTCAGAAGAAATGCATGAGTGACCACACAAACACAAGCAAAACAGGACATAATCCTCCAACAAAGCCACTGAAATGGAAACTGAATGACACATCGGCTAATGAAACAGACTTTCCAAACAGGAAATTTAAATATCAGAAGACCCAGCAATCACTGTACAGCATATATAAAAAAAAAGAAAGAAAATCTCTATTTTGGAGACATGTCTGCATTCCTATGTTCATTGCAGCATTGTTCATAATAGCAGAGATTTGAAGAATTCAAGTGCTCACTAGGATACGGAAACTATGGTATTTACAGGATGGCGTGCTACCCAGCCATCAGAAGGAATGAAATATTGTCATATCCAATAATATGGCTAGAACATGAGGTTCTAATGTTTAGTGAACAAGGTAGGTACAAAATGTGATGTGGGAGTGTCATATATCAATCTGTTGATTTCATTGGTTAAGTTATAATAAACCAGCTGCTTGGCCTCATGGCTTGGAACATAGATGGGAGGAGTAAACAGAATAGAATTCTGGGCGGAAGAGGAAGTGAGGTCAGACTCTGCTCTGCT
>NW_026068026.1:2784453-2828829 GCF_014885135.2 Alexandromys fortis | reverse complement strand
TAAAAATGATAAATATTAGGTAAGCATTTATTACTGATTTAAACATTGAGCAGAATATCGTCAGCAATGTGTCAGTCATATGTCTAATATTATTTATTTTAAAAATTATAATGAGCTAATAACATTTTACTTTATAAAGTATGAATAATACTAATATATAATATAAATACCATTTAAAAGATAAGTAATCTGTATAATAATAAAAATAAAGTATCTCCACCATATGAAAAAAGCCATAAAGTCAAATTCTGTACAAACCTAAAATGATGGCATAGCACATTTTCTTTCTTCTTCACAAAGAAAAGTCAAAACAACAAGCAACAGAGTTTTAGAAAACAGTAAAACAAACTTGAGAACTGTGTGACATCAAACACTAACACAGGGAAAGGAATAAAACACCCCAGCCATCAGAAACCATTAGGTACCTCCTCTATAGGGAAATACTAAGTGTCTCTGTGACTGTTACTCTGTGTCAAAGGATTCCAGAGTTGACTCAGTCATTGACCCTGGTTAAGTAGCTGTGTTAGGCCTGCACATAGGGTTCAGGGCCTGAGCGGGGACAGTGATCAGCGTTCTAGGCCTGTAGAACCTGGAGATTAGCTAATACATCATACCTTAATGTCCACATCTAATGATTTCAGGTTTAACTTTAGAAAAGCAGTGGCCAGGAAAAAAACTTTAAAGGAACCAAAAGGAAAAGAAAGAAAGGGCTAGATAAATTCATTCTTCTGTACAGAAAACCTTAAGGAGCACTACTTAAAGGAGGCTTCTACACAAAAGATCTGTAGTGTGAAGAGAATGGAATAAAGTATTTTCAGTTTTAAATTAAAAACAAAACATAGAATGACAACCTAGATTTACATATCCAGAAACAATTCTTCCAAAGTAAAGGTTAAATGTTAGACCAGCAAAAAATAAAAAAATAAAAAATAAAAAATAGAATGTATTGAGAGCTCACATGTTCTCTGACAATATTACGAGAAAACCTTCAGGGAGGGAAAAGAATACAGATCAGAAATCAAAACTGCAGAACAAAGAGAAGATGGCAGAGGGTGAAAAATAAAGACACAGTGTGGTGGTTTAATTAAGAGTGGCCTCCAGAGGCTCATATATTTGAATGCTTAGTTTGCAGTGACTTGCACTATTTGAAAAAGTAAAAAGATTAGGAGGTGTGGTCTTCTTGGAGGAAGTATATCACTGGGAGTGGGATTTGAGGTTCCAAAAACCCATTCCAGCCATTCCTCACATCCTTGCAGACCAGGGTGTCACTCTCAGCTACCTCTCCAGCATCATACCTTCCTGCCACTATGTCCTTTGTCATATTGGTAGTAGACTGAACCTCTGACACCCTAAGCAAACCTCAATTAATCTTCCTGTCATAATAGATGACTTGATCATGGTGTCTCCTCACAGCATCAGAACAGTGACTAAGATGCACAGTGAAATATTCTACTTTTTTATATTGAGAAAAGCCTAAAACAAATTTGTCTGTTTGAAGTAGTGAGCACAGTGGTGGATTACTTCATTACAGAAGTAGAAAATTGAGGTGAATGATACAAATTTCATAAGACATACAAAGAAAGCATGAGGAATACTTTATTATAAGGCAACCATTATTATAATATATTATATCAATGTATATAATATTTATAGCAGGTATAAGATAACAAAGAATATGTGCATTTATTTGTATCATTGTACTTGTACAAATTTCCCTTCTTTTTCTTCTAACATCACCCTGAGGTTCAGGTTGCATTGGCCTTTGTCTCATTTATAACAACCCAGAATAAGAGAGTTTCACCACAGGACTAAGAAGACTCACAGTAGAATAGGCCTAAGCAATAGAAGTTCTGATGATGTAAATAAAGGAAACACATTTCAGTCAAAAAATGAATAAGCCACCGAAAAGTCACTATATTTTATCATTTTGCTCCAGATAAAGAAATCAGATTTGGATACTTTTTCGCAGAGCAGAACTGAACAAATAGTTAAAAGGAGACAGAACCCTTTGCTTCTCTTTCTGACAGCAAGTAAGCAAACAGAAGTAGCATGTGACATGACCCACTATTCCTTGGCCTGTCTCATGGGAATATAGTAGTTGAAGACTCACAGCCACCTCATACTTAACAAAGAAAAACAAAATGATAATTTCTCCCCAGAGATCTGGACAAGGAAAAAATTCTGGACACACATATTTAATGCAACTCTGGAGATTTATGAAGAGAAATTGAAAAAGAGCAAAGTAAAATCCATACAATTAAGAATGGCAGAGGTAAAATTATTCTTGCTTGCCAATGATATTATTCTGCAAAAAGAACCCTAAGGACTTCATTCAATGATGAACAAACTGATTAAAAAATCAAACAAAATTGCATTAAAAATGAAAATTAGTAGCATTTAAAAGCTTTTTATATTTTTGATATTATAATATAATTCATAATTTCCTGCTTCCCTTTCCTCCCCTAGGATCCTCTAGTATACATTTCTCCTATCTTTCTTTTAAACTTATGGCATCCTCTTTCATTATATGTTATTATAAGCATGTATTACATGGCCTGCTGAGTCTACGTAAGGCTACTCATATATATGTTGTCAAGGCTGACTATTGGCACTGGATAACTGTTCTGTGTGTTCTTTATTTTGTATAAGATCTCAAGGGCAGAGTAAATGAAAACAAAGAGAAGTAAATGATAGGAAGCTAAAAACAAATTTATGTAGAAACTGTCTCCTGAATGGGAAAGTTCTTTTTTCAAATTGATTATTCTCCTGATGAAGTTTTAATGTCCAGAATATATAACATATAACATTAGAATATTTAAAGAACTCAATGATAAATCCCCCAATCTCACTAAAATTTATAGAATGTGAATGGACAATGCTCAAATAAGAAACCCAACAGGGGCATTAATGATCTCTGTGGTTTCCAGCACAGTCTGGTCTACATAGAAAAATCCTGGACAGCCAGTGCTACATAGAAAGATCCTGTCTTAAGAAAAAAGAGGAGGATGAGGAGGAAGAAAAGAAGAGGAGAAGGAAGAGAAGGAGGAGGAGGAGGAAGAAGAAGAGGAAGAGGAAGAGGAAGAGGAAGAAGAAGAAGAAGAAGAAGAAGAAGAAGAAGAAGAAGAAGAAGAAGAAGAAGAAGAAGAAGAAGAAGAAGAAGAAGAAGAAGAAGAAGAAGAAGAAGAAGAAGAAGAAGAAGAAGAAGAAGAAGAAGAAGAAGAAGAAGAAGAAGAAGAAGAAGACCATCTCCATCAGGGAAATTCAAATCAAAATCACAATGAAATGACTGTGAAGGTTCCCCAACTTCAATATCTCCTTCCTCTTCTAGGAACTGGAATTACAACTAGGCCACCTCACCTGCTCACCATTTATTGGAGGTGAGGGGAAGGGGAGAGAGCTGGGGATCCAAACTCCATTCCTCCTGTTTGCATAGCAGGCTTTGTACCAGCTGAACTATCTTCAAACCCTGGAACTTTGAAGTTTGTCTCTTTAATTACACGTTTACTAATAGTATCTGTGAGGTAGTTTGAATTCTTCAACATTTCTAGGAAATCAATTAGATCAGTAAATTTTCTCCCTTTTGTATTACAATTGGTTTATTTTTTAAAAAAATGGTTTCAATTTATTTGCTTACTTTGTAAAATGGTAAAGGTCTGAGCAACTGTGGGGGCTCCCTTGCAGCAGTGCAAGTGTGAGGTCAAAGGATAATTTTCAAGGCCTAATTATCTCCTTGCACCACGTGGATTTGAGAGTTTGAAGTCAAGGTTTCAGGTTTAGCATCAAATTCTCTTACCTACTTGGTCATCTTGTCAGCCCTAGAAATTATTTCTCTGTCTCATAAATTGCACGGCATGCTACACATACATGATGATATTTTGTTTTGCCAGGTGTCCCAATGGGCACAAATCTGTATAAGACATAATTCTTGAGATATGAAAGCATGCATTTTTGCTGGTCTCATGAAAAATAAAAATATCTAAAGGTAAATTGAGTGTTACCTGAACTACATAAAGAATAAAGTTAATTCTAGTTATGCAGAAAACATACTTCCAGTCTAACTGTGAAGATCAAAAATTGCCTGTTATAACTATGGCAATGCCACAAGAGAAATCAGTGTGTTCTAGGTACAGAATGGGATTAGAGGAAGGACATGGGCTATGTGAGGAGACGATTACCCTTTGAAGAACTCAGATCCAAATGTCCAGAGCTGAAGAATGTGAGAAACAATAAGAAACATAATCAATGTAAATCGAATCCACTGTGTATGATGATTATAACACTACGGGCATTTAAAAGACATGGAGAAATGACAGCTACAGTCCCCACAGGCATAGCAAAGACATAGACAGGAAAACCACAACCTCACAGGACTTGCAGACATAGAGACTTGACAGCTACAGCCACACAGGCATTCCAGAGAAATAGAGACAGGAAAATTACAACCCACAGGCATTGCAGAGACATAGACACAGGAAAACAACAATCCCACAGGAATTGCAGAGGCATAGAGACATGAAAACTACAGCCCCACAGGCATTGCAGAGATACAGAAATATGGATACAAATCACAGATTAGCTAATAGTAAAGAACACACCTCTTCTCCTTTCTTCTAATAATAGCAATGTGTAATTAATCCACTGGGAAATCAAAAGAGTATCAGCAAAGTAAATGTTATTATTATCAACTTTCTGATTGTAACAACATGAATTATTAATAGCATTCTGTCTTTAAGTAGATTAAAACTTACCAAAGTAACAGATTTATTTTTTTCTGTTTGTCTTTGCCTACATAACTGATGCTAATTTTACTGTTAAAGGCTCACAAATCACGAATTTGTCTTTAGATTTGCTTGAGAAGCATTTATTAGAAAAAGACACTAGAGTTTTAACTTAGCTATTGTCAACTTAAATCATTGTCATAGTAACCCTTCAAAAAGCTCCTAGCTACACGCTCATTTATGCTTTCAATTATCTTCTGAAATAAAAGTTAAGCTTAACAACAGTACTGCCTTCCATTTAAAAATATTTAAAGTATTTTGAAAGAGCTTTCAACTCTGTTCTATTTATTTATACAGAGGCACACATGCCACTGTGAACATGTGGACATTGGAGGTTCCCTCCTTCCACCATGTAAGGTTCCTGAGAACAAACTCAGTTGTTCAGGTTGCTGATTTGTGTCTTGAACCACTAAACCATCTCACCAATCCCAATGGTCTTTCAGGTCGTGGGTAACTGCAACATCAGTAAGACAATATTATGAGCTCTACAATTTCAGGAACTGTCTTAAAATCTAAGGGAGACTCATAGTCATTCAACAAATAACTCCTGAGTTGAGTACCCAGAATGCACCTGGAGTTGGAACCAGTACTTCATGCTGGAAGAGAAGATGGAATAGTTTACTATTGATAATCTCAGAGGCAATAAACTAAAATTATGACAGAACCTTTAATGGTACTCAAGGCAGTGTGATGTAGAAGAACATAAAATACTCTAATGAAGTCCCCGTTTCTATAACAGGAGGTATTTGTCGGCCTCAAGGAAGAACACTGCTCTCCAGATGAGATGTCAAATGCACTAGACTTTATAATGACTTCACTCCAGGTAAAATTAAGGACTGAAAATGAATGGAGATAATATTAGCTGCTAGTTCCACCTCTCATACCCCACCATATTTTCTCCTTTCCTGTGCAGATAAACTAAAGACAAAATATGTTCTATTAACAGCCAATGCAACTACAGTGGTCTCATCCCCAAAATCGATGGCTACCTTTCCATTTAAGGAAACATCAAAACATTTGTGCATGACTCTTTGATGACACCATTTTAACAATATTAGCAAGAACTTGGTAAGAACCTTGCACAAGTACAATCCTGCATCACTTAAAGACGGGGATTATTCTGAAAAATATGCAATGCTGTTTTTGAACAACTTAGAACATACACTAGATTTTTATCTCGTTTGATGTGAACAGGAGACAACAACACAGGCTCCATGTTAATTATTACTACTCACTTGGGAAAAAATAAATTGGACAGTTTTTGGTGAAAATGGATGTATTACAAAGTCTTAGCATATACATTTGTAACAGTCAATATAGCACTCCAGTAACAAAATGACCTCCAAGAGTCAAAACTGAATGTTTATAATATTAATTAGTAAAAAACTATGCTATTTTTAAATTATCCTATTGTGGAAAATTAATCAAGTTGTACTGACCAGGCTTTTGTCGCTATACCAAATAACTGAGAGAGCAATTGCAAGAAGGGATAATGTGGTTTTGCTCATGGTTTCAGGGGTTTCAGACCATGGTCAGCTTGATTACAACTGTTGACCTCTCTCAAAGCAGAGTATCATGGCTTTAAGGATACAAAGCTGCCCACCTTGTGCCAGCTAGGAGAAAGAATGAATGACAGGAAGGGACCAGGGATGTGTATTTTTTTTTTCCAGGGCAAATCAGTGACCTACTTTTCCTAACTAGGTCCACTTCTGAGAGTTTCATTTCAAAATCCTTTTTTGGATTTTTATTTCATCGAAGTTATTTATCCCTCAATGCAGGCAGAACCTTTGTATTCTAATCACTTCCCAAAGTCCCCTGTTTTACCCTCCATGCATCAAAGACTAGGCCTTCAGCAGATGAGCCTTTGCAGGCATTCTTCCTAACAAAACCATAACACTAGAGGAGTTAACATGAATTAGATGTTTTTTTTTTTTCCTACAAAAAAGTGCTACCTTTTCTTTTTAACAAAGAACTATATGATTGAAGGAGATCATACCACCCTAGGGAGAATGTGAGAAATTTTAAAGTGGAGACAATTCTCTCCTGGGATACAAGATCTATAACCTTTGATTTCTAACTGGTACTGTCTGAGATAAAGATTATGAAATTATCTTACCATGGACTGTGGAAGGAAGGACAGCAAGCCAATGGTTCTGAGAGGAGAAATTGGTAGGGATAGCAGCACTTCAGCAGCAGTGAGCAGAAAGATGGTGGGCACTTACCAGGAACCTCATCACTCACCTGGCAGATAGTCTCTGCCTCCCAGTATGGTACTCTGAAGGAATCTGGATTTCTATATTTAATAGTACTACCTTACAGAATTTCTGCATAGCATGCTCCCCAGGAGAAATCATAAGATTTCTCATCTGGCAAACTTCTGCTGTCTGAGAATAGCAGAGGTAGGAGCAGTGGGTGAACTGGACACTGGTCTTGAATCCACAGTTACTTTCAGTTCATGCTGTGCGGTAAGAGTTTAGGAACTGACCACAGCAAGCAAACTGCTGGAATTTGCATGGATTTCACTTTCCCAGAACTTGGCAGCAACACAAAATTTAACTGACTTGTTAGGAACTGTGGACCATTGATCAAAAACAAAGAAATATTCCTAGTTCACCTGAATTCTTTTTTATCATGGTAAGAAAAAAATACTGCATCATTTTAGTGACAGTATTAAGCATGCAGACCCCCTAGGAAGGCATATAAATTCTGAAGATGGTATAAAATGATACACTTTGAAATTTATTGAATGGAGTAATTGTCATTATATTCAATGTCATTTATGAATTAAAACATTATAGTTACTGATAAAAGACCACTTTGCCCTTGCAGATATTTTTTGTTTTCTCCTCATTATTATAAGCAAAATTCAGCAGAAGTTTCCTCCCCTCTTCTTTTTGGATATGGAGTCCCCATGGGTCCACCTGATTGGCAATTAACCGGAGGATGGAAATTATTCTAAAGATAGATATGCAAATAATGTTTGTTTCCAAGGGTCAAAATTCATTAATAGACATGATTATTATTCAAGTATCATATTTGTATTTGTTATAGTAATTGAAAGGACAGAAATGAATATAAAAGTGATGCTTCCTAGGATAACCAACCACTTCCAAAATGCAGAAACAGACACTGCGAGCTGTTTCTTCCATTCTCAGCATAATGCTGTAGTTCTGTTAAAAGGCAATAACATTATTTTGTCCTTTCTTATAGTTGATAAATGTTCTAATATTTAAGTAATAACAATTATTGTGTAGGTAATGTATGAATGAACTATATGATGTTTAGCTGTGTGGATCCTACTTTGGATATGGTAGTCAATGGGCTTTTCTTTCTTTCTCTAATGGAAAGAGTGAAATTGGTAAATAATGTTTGTGTTTCAGGTATGCTAAAATATAAATAGATAGCCCCAATCAAATTTTGTTTACATGATCAAATGATGCCACACGTGTATAACAAGATTGTAAAAGTGTATTAATGGCACAATGAATGTATGGGGCAATGTACAGCAGGGTGGGCTCCAAAGCCAGTCTGCAAACAGTGTGAGAGTTAAGGAGGAGAATGGCTCTTCTCTTCTGCAGATTCCATTGTAGGGGTGCAGCATAATTCTAACTTCACTGTTGTCTTTAGAAGAGAGATAGCCCATTTGATGAAGTTGTTCAGATGCGAGGCAGAAAGTAAAAGTGAATAGCAGCCTGTGAAGGTATTCTTCACCATATATTGTACATGGATCTAGACTTGTTATTACAGAGAATGCTGGTGCCCAACAACTGAAATCTTCTTATCTCCTTCATTTTTTATCTGAACTTACTGCATTGTATGAGATCTGCAATGTAATTCTGGTGATGGAAGCAAAACTTTCTCTGAATGCCTTGTTTAAGAACCCAGTACTGTGTAGACTGAGAACTGAAATGAGTTGTTTGGTCACCTTCACTATTTTCTAGAACTCTGAAGGGGTGAGTATTTTGATGGAGCTTTGTAGAGTAGATTCCTCATGAGCAGGAACACGTATGACTTAGAATTATTAATAGTGTTCCTATAAGGCAAGTGTTTCTAAGACTTCTCTTTTTTTCTGAAAGTAGAATATTGGCCAAGGAATAGCTGCTGCTGTTAGCTAGACTAGATATCCATCAATAGTATGGCAAGAGACTACGGAACATACATATATCTCTAGGAATCCAGTACTAAGATCCATGCCTCACTCTGAGTTCTTTGTGGTCGTCGTTGGTTTCCGTGGAAAGGGACATCCTGGTTAGGACACAACAAACAGAGCTCTCTAGATGGTTATGTCACATAGAATTTCCTCTGTATTTCACTCATCTTATTTCAATAGAAAACGCCGGTACAGGGGTGGGAAATGGCAAGCTTTCCTGGAATTACAGAAGCTGGCAAGACTGAAGATAGGGAAAAGCTCTACTTTTGTAGATTTAGTTCTGTCCTGTTATTACCCATCCTTTTAGTGAGAATTTACTTAATATCCAAGGTACGGAGAATGCTTCTTTCATTCAAGCATACTACAAAACTATTTACATGTGATCATAGATGAAAAGCTGGTGTGAATCCTGCATGGAGACAAAATTCTTGTTCTGATAATGTATGGGACAGATGCAAAAACTATTGTTCAGTTCAGAAAACAACTGACAACTTAATGACCAACTGGTTGACACATAGAATCCAAAATCTATGAGAGGAGAGGAGGCTTCAAGAGTCTATTTGAAGTATTTCAAATAAGTCTATATGTACTATTTGGGTATTTGAAGAACATTTTGAGAAATAGAGATAGCAATGAGTTTAGGTGGATTTTAGAGACTGTCAAATGACAAGTGTGCAAAGGGGTTGATTTTTCTCAAGAGTATAAATAGACTCAAGTGAAAAGCATAAATAATGAAGATGTTGCCTTCAGAATACACAAAAATGTCTAAAAGATGATTGATTTGAATTGCTCGTCAACACTGAGAAGATTGGTACTTTTATTAGTGTTGGTGTTACAGAAGCCCTGGGTTGACCCAAAACTCTCCAACATTGCACAAAAATAATCAGCTTTACGTGTGTGAGAATCAGGAGTCCATCCTCTTTTAGGAAAGCAATCTTGTGTTTCTTTATTTATGTCTTGAATTAATATGGCAGGCAAAGCTCCTTACAGAAAACTTCATCAAATAAATCTCATTCTTTTACTCCTGAAGAAGATGAGATGAAGTTATGATCGTTCCAGAAAAGAGTGTAATAAAGCGTGGTTACTGAAGTATTCTAAAAACATTTATTTACAATGACATTTTGTGTCTTGGATGTTGATGACAAACTGCAGTTGGGAGCCAATCACTGAACAGATCATGGCATCTGCAAAATGTTTACCAATTTCTAACAGAATAGGACTGGTAATAATATCATCATAATTAGAATTAGTGTGGTACGATTTCTATACTCCACAATGAGCTTCATTCAGGCTTTCTAATTTTAAGACCTAGACCAATCATGCCACAATTATTATAGTAAACACAGACTTGGCTTAATCCTGAAGTGTCAATCACTTATTGTGAATGTTCTGCTGCCAATGAAATATTTTAGTAAAATGATTGCTATATTCATGGCATTTGCTGGCAAAGCAGTAGTATCTGCAATTAAAATGAGACTTTTCTATACTCCGTGTTGCTCAAAACAGCACCACAGAATATACTGTTAAATTGTTAATATTCTCAATGAGGTGATAAGATACCTAGGAGAAACAGCTAGGAAGGAAACATTCATTTTGCTCTTGGTTTTCAATGTTAGGATCCATAATGGAGAATGTGGAGTAACAAAGCCGTATGCAGCACGATATTCAGAAAGCAGAAAACAGAAATAGAAAACCCTTATGAGAGCTATATCTCTAAGAACACACTCTTAGTGACACGCTTGGTCCAGTTAGACTCCTTTTCCTCCTACCCTGACACTCCTCCTCTTCTCCTAATCCTCCTGCACTGAAACTTGACTCCGTGGAACATCCCCCATCTTTACCATACAGTATTTGTTTACAGAGCATAAGTACCTGGCTTCTTAGCAGTTTTAAATCTCCCTTTTCATGGGCTGCAGCAGTACCATGGGACATTTTACCCAATACCCCAAGACCAAGACTCTTCAGCCACAGAAACCTAGACAACAGAAAGTGTAAAACATCACGTGGAGGCCAAGAAACCCATCTGCTTTGAACTTGTGATCTCAGCATGCATCATGGTTATTAGACTCTCTACAAACCACAGCCAAGAATCACAAAGAATATCCCATCTTCATCAGAGTACCCCATCAGTGGAGATTTTTGTCTATGTTTCAAGGTGACAGTCATGTGGCTGAATTTAAGATATCAAATGCCAGCTGATGGGTCTGAGGTGAGACATATGATGGATTACATCAAGGAAAATTTGGCTCCATCTTCTTATTTTTAAATCCAAAGTAATACATTTCTCACTTAAGTTTACGAATCTCAGGGGATTCAAAACATACATCTTAGAGCAACACAGTTCCAAAAGTGCAGGCAGAGAAATCATTAACATACAAATGAGAAGACTAGGAATGCCTAGGGACCATCACCTAGGGAAGATGCTCAAAGTACCAGGTGCAACCTGCTCACACATGCAGAGTAGACGTCCCTTCTTCATACAGTTTAAATGTTGAGATCACTGCAAGCGGTTATGCCAAGAATGCTGCAAAGTGGCAATGTCTTACACACTGGCATGTGTCGGTCATGGACCTACAGAAAGAGGATCGTTCTAATGAGATAGTAATTAATTAGATTCAGGGGCTGAAGCAAGAACCCCTAAATCTAAATCTAATGATACCCTTATTCATAAAAAAGAGCATCAGTGGTCTAAATTTCACCACTGTGAGGAAAGAGAAAGTGAGAGAACAGAATTTCTTATATATTTACTCAGATGCAAAACAGAAAGTCGTCAGGGAATGCTGGGAATTTATTATTGTAAAAGAATAAGGCTTTACTAGACTATTAATGAAGTATCACTTCTCTGAATATTATTCCATGTCTATGAAAGAAAATATAACAATATTTAATAGTTGGGTTAGATACGGTATGTAAAAATAAATGTACCCCTATACAATGTTAAGGCTAACATTTAGCAATATGAGCAAATTTAAAGTTGAGGAACATTACAATATAAGTGAAGGGAACACTGAATAAGACAGAAACTCAATGGGAATTTTATGTAGAGTGCACAATAATTTAGATAATAATATGAAATGATATATACATATAATTAAATTTTCAGATCCTTTTAAAAGAATTGTTTTATGGGTTGTACTAAGCTGCATATGATAATACCTTTCAACAATCATGTAATCAGATTTACTTCTGAATAGCCTAATTTATCTCCTAAAATTATCAAGCATTAAAATTGAATTTAAATAATTTAGCATTGAATATGTATAAGCATTAAGAGGGAACGAGTAGCTGTTTATTTCAGAGACAAGAAGCTAAAGAAGGCTAAATTTCTAAATATCCTGCAGATTCTGCATTCACCGAGTGACAATATTCCAGGTAGAAGTGGAAATGTGTTTTTTAACGTCACTAAGATTTAGAGATCAATTTCATAAACTGCCTGTTAGTTCCTCTAAATATTTCAGATGGGCACGAGTCACGCTTTGCACCCAATATTCTAAATGCAATCATTCATAACCCTATTACCCGGAGTCTCATGTTTTAAATGTCATTTGCTGAAAATAATATTCTCTGAGAAAAAAAATTGCATTCCAGATTGACAACTTTCCTCCTAGAGGAAGAAAATAAGTACTGTAGTTCACTATATATGTGCAGTTAAAATATGTGGGGCTATGGGAAGAAAATCAGATATTTTTAAATAAATTCCATAATGTGCTTTTATAGTCTCTCAGTAAATAGTAAGCATAATTTTAAAACAGCTCTTGAAAATATTGGTCAAAATGTTATTTCTTTTTCTTTAGTAGGTAACTGTGCAAACATTTTTCTGTTCTCCTAAAAACAAACCTGACCCTGGGGTCTATCTAGAGGAAGCCTGGGCAGTTAAGAGTATATATTGATCTTGCAGAGGACCCAAGTTGGTTCCCAGCACCTACATAAGGGGACTCACAATCATCTGTAACTCAAATCCCAGTGATCTGTTTCCCTCTTCTGCTCTCCCTGGACACTGGGCTCATGTGCAGATACATGCAGACAAATACATGTAATTAAAAACAAAACTAAATCTGCTTAAAATATAAAAAAGACTCTAGTCAGAAATGTGGCACATACCTTTTAAGTCTGGCACTCTGAAGACAATGGCAGGTTGATCTCTGTGAGTTAGAGGCCAGCCTGGTCTACAGAGTAACATCCAGGAGAGTCAGAGCAACACAGTGACACCCTACCTTGAAAATAAAAAAGGAAGAAGGAAAAAAGAAAAGAAGAAATAAAAAAATCCCTGAGGCCAGAGTTTAAAAATCTATGAGAAACTCTATGCTGTTTATTGAAGCAGTATGTTTATTCTTTGGAGGACAGCCTAGGATATCGCAATGCCAGCAGAAACTTCAGGATTTAGTTGCAGAAATTAAATACTCAAGGTATAATTTAAGCCATGTTCCCACAAAGTCCTAATTAAATAAAGTTATCAAAGAGCAAAGGATAATTAGCTGCAAAATCAGATTTCAGTCCTCAACGAACTAACTCAAATATGCCATTGTAATCAAGACAATGTCAATCCTGGGAGACAAGAAGTAATGTCTACTAGAAAAATAAAGTTTAATTAGAAAAGTGATTTTCTATACAGTTGGTGATGACATAAAATTATGCAAAATAAGCCTACATAGACAGAAGTACCACAATAAAATACTGCCTCCACAGCAATAAACTGGAAATAAACTACAAAGACATTATTTTCTTCACAGAAATGTATATAAACATACATGATGGAAGAATGTCTAGATTCATGTTCCTTTCAAGAGAATATGTCTCTGTTCATATGGTCTCATGCTTACACTGTCTAAAAGCTAAGGAATGCTTTTGGATTCAGTTAGCAGAATGTGTGGCACTTAGATAGTATTTGCACCAGAAAAATGTTATTAAATTAAGGGCCATGTGTGTAGGTTATTAATTGCTAAGCCGTTCACTTGAGGCACTAGTTGTTTGTCACTTCCCTGCCGTCTTTACCATTTGATTGTCCTTCATTAGCTTTCCCATCTCATGTACAGTAAAGCATGAACACAGTCTCATGTACATATTTAAGAAACGATGGTAGAGAGGAAGAAATACTACCTGTCTGTCTCTGTGATGGCTGTTCTTCACTGTCAATTTGACTATATCAAATGTAGGGAACACCTGCGACAGATTTTTGCTTAATTTGGAGTGAGAAGATCAAATTCTGATCCTGATCTTTGAGGTAGGAAGTTGCATCTTTAATCCAGTCCTTTTGTGCTGGAAAAAAAATTGCCTCTAATCTGGGCTATGCCTTCTGCTAGAAGCATATAGAATGACATGGATGAAGGAAGTTTTTGTTCTTTGCCTGTTTGCTCACTTTGCTAGCAAGTCCATTTCTTCACTGATATTAGAGCCTCCTTCTTTAGGAGTCCTTCTATAAGTTCTGCTAATCTAGAAATCCCTGACTAATACAGTATCAAAAACAAACAGTTCCAAACTTATTATTGATGTATTGTTATTATTATTATTAATGTGCATGACATGTATGGCCACATTTGTTCCCTGGCACACTTGTGGAGGTCAGAGGGTAAATTTGTGTAGCCAACACATTCTTTCTACCTTGACATGGGTTCTAAGATTCAAGATCAGGTTATGAGATTTTCACTTCGTGGGCTATCACCCTCTAAGCCAGTGGGTATCAACATACTAATGCTGAGACCCTTTAATATGGTTCCCCATGCTTTGGTGATCCCCAACCCTAAGATTATTGTATTGTGTTATAGCCCACAAGACTATACAGTGAATGTACAGCTGACAAAGCCATGGGAGGTGAGGTGTATATGTGCACATCCACATGAAGAACCCATTCAGCAGAGCTGTGGGAGAAATGGATTATTAAAAATGCTGCAGGATCCTAGGCGGCAGCAGGCAGCAGGCTATGGGCAAGGGATCCCAAGAGCATCCAATCCCAAGGAGGGATGGCTGCAGGTCCCTGAGCGGTGGCTGGTCGCGGGCAGGGAGACATGCAGAGGCAGGCAAGAGACAGAGACTTGGATAGGCTGGAAACTGAAGATCAGCCTGCCTTAGCGGACAGGGGAGAGAGTGGGTGTGGCTTGTCTCTTAAAGAGACCAAACAGATCATTACAGTGGGAAAACTTGTCTTTTGGAAAAATTGCTGGCAAATCTGTAAAAATCTTGTGAAGCCATGTTTTTTTTTCTTCAAAATGGGATTCCTTCCCAAAAATCCTTAGCAAAGTAACTTTTGCACAGGCAACCAAATAACATTTCCATTCCTTCACACCAGAAGGTCTTAGAGTGATAACATTTACTTTATTCTAGCAGTCAAATTTACATAGAGTCAATCCCCCAACATTACCTGCTAACACACCACTTGGGAATTTCAAAAGGATAAGAAGACTGCCCTTACAAGACAGACAGGTCTAGGTATGGGTGAAGTCCAGGTTCAGGGCTGTTTAGTTACTTTATCTAATGGTTTGGAGTGTCAGGCATTTCCCCTTGGATGCTGGCTCCTTCCTAGGTTGTGTCACCTGTTCTGGAATGCTGCTTTGTCAGGTTGTACTTGTTTTTTATTATTCTAAAATGGATGTGAATAAGATTGTTTTGCCTATGGAATTTTTTAAATTTATTTTTTAAAAAATTATCTTTTCTCATTTTACATGCCCTCTTCCTCCCTTTCTCTGGCTCCTAGCCCGTTTCTTCCCCTGCTTCCTGGCTTCCACACAGTCCAAAGCTCAGCTGCATCACATACTCTCCACCATAGTTTTCTGCTCACAATAGACTTCAAGACAATAGCAACTACCGGACATGGACTGAAACTGTGAGACAAGTTTCCTCTTTCTTCTTGATTAGTTGATTATCTTCTGTATTGTGTTTCAATAATGGAAGGGAGCACTCACAAATAAAGAAACAACCTGTTTAATCAGAACTATTGACATAATGAAAATGCTACTGTTTTACATGACATTGTCTTTATAATTCCTGCAATCCCTAAGCAGATGAATTGATGTGAAGAATCGCCTTTGTTTTACCAAAACAGCAAACACACAAATAAAAACACTACAATAACTATTTTCTTTCTTAGACACTTTGTGGGCGATGGGAAAGGACTAGTCTTAGACCAAAATAATCATATGTCCCTTTCTGAGAATACAGTTCAAGAAAAGAAAGAGGAAAAGCAGATGGTCCCTGTGACTATGACAGCAGTAAATCTTGTTCCCAAGACCATGACTACATTGTTGCCAGAAAGGGGAGTTTGTGTTTGAGCAGTCACAGTGCTCACAGTACTCACCATCAACTCATCTAACTCAGAGGAAGAAGCAGTAGTTTCTCTCATTGAACTGACATAGCAGTTTAGATATTTCTGAGTGAGTACCCTTATATGAGGTACTTTAAGATGGGCTCTGTTGTCTACAAATCACCAAAACGTCTAGGTTTGATGCAACAAGGACTTATTTATTTGGACTTAAAAGACAGCCACTAGATGGGATGGGACAAGATGAGTAGTATGAAACAAGAGGAAGATGTTCAAATGGTACAATGTTTTTATGCTTCTATGTAGGAGTGTGTAAATATTTCCACTCTCATTTTCCATGTTGAAAGTAAGTGTGAGGACATTGTGATGGCAGCACCAATGTAATGGTTTAAGTAAAACAGCGCAGGTCCCCAAGGATCAGTGGCAGTAGGCCACAAGGGGCAGCTTGTCCCACCACCCAAAACTTCTTTGGGTCCCAGGCGGTAGGGAGGCAGCAGGTGAAAGACCTTGGTGGGTCTGCCGGGCAGTTGGTTGCCCAAATAGCCATGATGGATGAGAGACAGAGATGGATAGGAACTCCATGTACAGAGAGGGTTTGAATATAGTTTATTCAGTGGGTATAGAAGGAAAGGGAAGGAAGAGGGGGGAGAAGGAGAGGGAGGAGGGGAAAGAGAGGCTATCTCTTCCAAACAGAGATAGAGCAGAGAGAGTGCAAGCTGGAAGCAGAAGGAAGATCAGCTTGCCTCGGTGGAAGGAAGGACTGGGTGGGAGATATCTCTTAAAGGAACAGGACAAGTCAGCAGCAGATCATAACATTCCCATCTCTTTTTTATAATAAAAAAAGGCAGGAAGTTAGGCACAACAGGTTAAAAGAATTGGGATAGCAGATTCTCAAGTGTTTCCTGCTTATTTGTGGGCATCAGCTTGGGAAGGACCCGAGAAAGCTGGGTGCTGGTCACATCCTGGAGTAGCTGGTCTCTTTACTCTTGTCCAGGGTTTGTGGTATGGAAATGTCTGTTGTCTGTTACACCTGTTTAAGGTATTGGCAGAACAGAGGACAAAGTTAAGTTTACAAAAAGAAAATAGTTTTAGGTCCAGGGAATTGAGAGGAGTGTATCTGACCTGTTTAAGGTGGATCCTTTAATTCAGCTCCCTAGAACTCACAAGAATTTCTTGGGTTTGTGAAAACATAAGTCTTAAACAACAGCATATTTATATCAGAATGACTGTGACAGATATTTTTGCATAATGAAAAGCATCTTTAAGACTATGAAAGGCAGCATGAGAGAGAATTTTTCTAACTTGTATCTCATTAAAATTTGTTTACTGAGGCTGTACTTTTAAATGACAAAACCTCTCAGCTGTCAAACTGTATCAGAGATCTATGAAAAGATTAAAATCTTACCTGAGTTATCTAAACTATAACATTTGGTGCTCTGTGACTTGGCCAGGCTCTCTCCATGTCCCCTCCCACCCACGTGTGGTCCTGCTGAGGATACAATGAACCGTGGACTCAAGAACCGGGTTTCTTCACAACAACCTGTTGGACCCTAGAGTCCAATCACCGAGGAGGAGTTGCCCCAAGAAACCATCTCTCACACCACAGCTGATGTAAAAACATGAGGATTTTATTAATTCTGTCGTGACAGGGTCTTTCAACATTAGAGAGGCCAGAAAGACCCCAAATAGCTGGTACAGGCTACTTTTAAAGGAAGGGGGTGTCTGGGGGTTGTTCCTTAACTATTATGATTGGCTTATTCAAAAGGGCTATTACCAATAATTGGCTGGAGAGTGTCTGCCAGATCAGATGAGGTAAGGGGAAACATCTGAGGGTCACTTTGCCCCTTTCCCAGGAATTGAGTAAAAACATCAGTAACTGAGTCAACAACTAAGGGTTATCTAGCCCCTATTCAGGGAGATGGAAAGTTCCCAAAATCACAGTACGTGCATGTGTAGCTGTTAGGTCCTTGGTTTCTGGGGGGTGGGGGCACTACTGCTGAGAGGCCTCAAAATTGGCCTCAAAGTTGTCAGAAATGGCTTTAGAGTTATTTTAGAGTTCTACAAACCCTGCCTGAGCGCCAACCTCGATGCATTCCAGCGGTGTCAGTCATGAGTATTCCCCTCCCAGTCAGCTCAAACATTTCTCTGAACCTGAGAAATTGACCATTGAGCTCCCAGCAATCCTCTGATGCTCCTAGAAATGGGGGAAAAGGCCCAACACAATCTTCACGCTAAAGTTGAGCCCTTCACTGACATTCATCTCTGGTTGCTTCCCATAGGTAAAAACATGACTGCACTAATCAGGTTGGTCCTCCTGTACTAGCACTGCAAAGCTGAGCAGTGTGCTCGCCTTGCCAACAGGGGTCCCTCAGATTTTAAAATTGCTTGTTTGGTTGGTTTTCTTTCTCTTTTTTTTTTTTTTTTTTTTTTTTTTTGTTTTGGTTTTTGTTTTGTTTTGTTTTTTTGAGACAGGGTTTCTCTGTGGCTTTGGAGCCTGTCNTTCTTTTTCTTTTTTTTTTTTTTTTTTTTTTTATTTTGGACCAATTGTAAGTGGTTCCCACTGTGAGAGACTATCAAGGATGGCCTCTAGGCTCTGGCTTCCAAATCTCCTGACTGGAGCCAGTCTGTTTTATTAATACCCTGCCTGTAGAGAAAAGACATTCTTCTACAGGCTTTGTGGTGTTCATTTGCTCTTTTCGTGGGTGTTCACGTTTTCAGCTATGGAATACAAACCCTCAAACTGTCAGCCACCCAAACCCTCTCCCCGTGTCTCACCGGCTCTGCTTTTCCTTAAACTATCAGCCACCTGCCTCTAAATGCTCTGTTGGTATCCCTTGGGCTCCACTTTTCCCTTCTCTAGGCAGCCCCTTCCCCACCTGTCTGAAAATGCTCTTTTCCTCTAACTCCTATTCCTTCTATTCTTCTCTGAAATCCCTACCGCTGGTCCCATGGAAACCAACAAGATTTGCTGAATCCTCAAGGAAGCTTTTCCTTGCTCCCTGCCATAGCTTCTGGCATGGTGGTTTAGTGACAGGGTGGCTCAGAGTACTGAGTAATTTTTCTCTCTATTTAATGTATGAAAGAATTTGTCAATGGCATGGCCACATGGATGTAATTCTGTTTTAAATGTATGTTCTGCACAGCCTCTATGTCTTTCT
Organism: Alexandromys fortis; assembly: GCF_014885135.2. NCBI lineage: Eukaryota > Metazoa > Chordata > Mammalia > Rodentia > Cricetidae > Alexandromys > Alexandromys fortis. Next base: position 2,809,491 of record NW_026068026.1, on the reverse strand, counting down.
TGATATTATATTTAAAACTCCCGTGGCTCAAAAAACATGGCTTCTCCATACAACATGTGACTGCCTTTACCTTAACTGAGGTCAGGTGATCTCAATGCCTTCCTAACTGAGGGCCAGATCAGGTAACCAAGTCCTGCCACCTTTAGTGAGGTATTCCCTGCCTGGTCCCCGGGTGCTGACTCTGTTGCATGTGTGTTTTATGCTGTGGCATTCCTTTGGTAGAGCCCACCAAGGGCATTCGATTTGTCCATTTCCTGTTTAATGTGTGTGTGTGTATGTGTTTGTGCATACATGTTACTTAAATCACATGTGTTTACTGTTAACTGTTAAAATTGTCTACCCATTATATCTCATTCCAGACTTAAAAGACCAATAAGTCTCATGTTTTAAACTAGTATGCACATTTAAGTCTCTTATAAAAATACGGTATATTTAGTCCAACCCTACTTTAAAATATATTAAGCTATTGTCTACTATTGTCAGTTGTAATGTTAACCTTCTACTGGCAGCAGTTTTTTTTTCTTTCTGTCTTTTACAAGTATAAATTTTACCTGTTAAGTTGAGAGCCAGTACAGTCAAGCTCGGACCTTGCTCTTCAGGCAGATTCTATACTGTAGTTATAACTCATCTATATCTGGTAAACAGCCCTCAACGGTTCATAAATCTAGAATTTAAATACTTAATTATTAAAAGACTTTTCAGAACCAAAAGAGACAGGTTGGCTCCTAGCAACAGCACTCTACTTCCTCCCAAGAAGACAGAAGACAGATGGGCACAAAACAATGTCCATCCACAATTCACTTCAACTGCCAAGCACTGACCAAGGGCAAAACTGCCTTTCATCTAAACTGAAGATCTCCAGACAGTGGACAGAATCACTGGAATCCACAGCTTAGGATCTTCTGGAGCCTGGCACTAAACAGCAAAAAGCAAATATGCCCCTTCAGCAACCATGGAGGACCTTGAGAAGTAGCTCTAGGTGCTAACCAAGTAGGTTCTCTGTCGTTTTTTAATCAATAACTCAAGTAAAATTTTATCGTTCTCGTAGATCTCTGATGCAGTTTGACAGCTAAGAGGTTTTGTCATTTAAAAGAACAACCTCACCAAACAAATTCCAATAAGCTGCAAGTTAGCAAAATTCTCTCTCACACTGCCTTTCATAATCTTAAAGATACTTTTCATTATACAAAAATATCTGTCACAGTCATTCTGATATAAATATGCTGCTGTTTAAGACTTATGTTTTCACAAACCCAAAAAAATTCTTGTGAGTTCCAGGGAGCTGAATTAAAGGATCCACCTTAAAAAGGTCAGATACACCACTCTCAATTCTCTTGCCCTCTGTTCTGACAATACTTTAAATAGGTCTAAGAGATACTGAACATTTGCATACTACAAACCCTGGACAGGAGTAAAGAGACCAGTTACCTCCAGATGTGACCAGCACCCAGCTTTCTCTGGTCCCTCCAGACAATGCCCAGAAATAAGCAGGAAGCAGTCTTGAGAATCTGCCATTCCAATTCTTTTAACCTGTTGTACCTAACTTCCCGCCTTTTTTTATAAGAAGAGATGAAAATATTATGACCTGCTACTGACTTGTCCTGTCTCTTTAAGAGACAAGCCCCACCTACTCTCCCCTCCACCAAGACAAGCCATCTTCCTTCTGCCTCCAGCCTCTGCTTTCTCTGTCCCATATCTCTTTGAAAGAGGTTCTCTCTCTCTCTCTCTCTCTCTCTCTCTCTCTCTCTCTCTCTCTCCCTTGATGTGGGAGTGTCATATATCAATCTGTTGATTTCATTGGTTAAGTAGTAAACACACTGCTTGGCCTCATAGCTTAGAACATAGGTGGGTGGAGTAAACAGAATAGGATGCTGGGAGGAAGAGGAAGTGAGCTCAGACCCGACAGCTCTGCTCTCTGGAGCAGAGACACCATGCTCAGCTCTTCCGGGTAGACGCGATAGCTCTGCACTCTGAGGCAGACACATGAAGCTCAGACCCAGGATGGACATAGGCTAGAATCTTCCCGTTAAGCGCACCTTGGGGTGCTTACACACATTATTAGAAATGGGCTAAATTAATATGTGAGAATTAGCCTAGAAGAGGCTAGATAGAAATGGACCCAGCAGTCTTTAAATGAATACAGTTTGTGTGTTGTTATTTCGGGGATAAGCTAGCCAGGCGGCCGGGGTGCTGGGGACGCAGCCCTGCCGCACTTATTACTACAAATGGCGCCCACGTGGACAACTGCTTCCACATAAAGCCTGAGACAGCTTGGGAAGTAATTCTAGAACAAAATGACAGCTTTGTGCATGGTTTCTTGGTAGCAGCACTCTCTAGGGTCGACTCTGCTTGCTAGAGGCAAGCAAGTGCTCTCATCTAAGAGAGGCTTCCTGACTCAGCTTTAGCTGCAAAACCCTGCAGCTCATTAAGAGTTCCTGCCATGAAACACTTAAACGGTGTTGACAAAAAGCTGACGCATGCTTTTCAGTTTTCAGCAGTAGCAGGAAAAAAACCTGTGCTGTTTTAAAATGCTGGCTTTCTGGGCCATCCTGCCAGGGCAAACTCTGACTGTTTGAGGCAGGAGGGCCGGCTACAGAGAGAGGACTTGAGTGTTGTCTGTTGTGTAGCTTGCTTGCTGACAGGGACCTTGAAATGCCATAGAGTTGTGGCAGTAAACATGGCTACAACCGGTACCTCAGCCATGAGGCTGGAAAGCTAAGGAATGGACTGGATCTAGCTGGCAAAGCCACGGCTTTAATCCTACCCATATTGCTCAGTAATTTAAAGGCTCATGTGTTCAGAAAAAGAGAGAGAGATACAGTAAAAAGAGATTCAAGAACAACAACAACAAAAAAAAAAACTTTAAATAATTTACGGTGTGTTTAAAAAATATATGCAAGCTAAAAGTTCTTAAAAGTAGAAATGAGGAAGAAAGAGAGTAGTTGGGTGTAGTAGTACACACCTTTAATCCCAACACTTGGGAGGCAGAGGGAGATTGACCTCTGTGACTTCAAGGTATGGTAGCACATGCCTTTAATCCCAGTGCCTAGAAGGCAGAGACAAACAGATCTCTGTGAGTTCAAGGTGTAGTATCAAACACCTTTAATCCCAATGCCTGGGAGACAGAGACAGGTGGATCTCGGAGAGTTCAAGGACAGCCTGGTCTACAGTTGTTCCAGGACAAAGAGATACAGAGAATATAAAATAAAAGTAAAAATAAATGAAATAGAGGTTAAAATAAAGTGTACAAAGATGGAAAATACACAGAGAATCTTGATACTGTATTCTATTATGCTCTCTTTGAATTATTTGAATGCTGAGGAAGGAGCAACAGCTGCTAAAAGATATTTGTTTATAAATGCTGCTGAACCAATACACAACATAGAGATTTTCAAAATGCCTTGGCTTTGAAATTTGGATCTAAGGACATGATGCTTCGGAAAGGAGTTTCTTTTTTTGTTTTCACAGAGGATGAGACCCTGTTCATTTCTTCTATTCCAATATGGTATGATGGACCACACCCTCCTGAACGGTTGCTGTGAATACCTTCAGAAAATTGCTTTGCTCACCTGCCAACTAAGATGAAACTAGCACACAGGTTATACCATGAAAGACCTAATTAACGACGCCCCCATTCAGCAGGAAGCAGTTTGGAGAGAAAAAAAAAACTGTGCCCATGTTCCCAAATATGGTTTATAAATGTTCTTTTACGTTTAAAGGGGGATATGATATAGATATGAATAATTTGCATTGGTATGGATTTTATGGTCAGTTTTGTTATATGTATATGTATTTCTGATCTTTATTAAGCTATTGTGATTGTGTAGTTCATTTAAAAATGTATATAGGTTGTTAATAGATAATCATAATAGTCAAATTTGTAGTCATGTTAGTTAAGATTTTCTAGATGTGCATAGATATATTTTAGATAGGCATTCTTCATATTTTTCAAAGATTATAGAATATGGCATTTTAAATGTTTTAATAACTTAGAACTTTTCATGACAATGAGACATGTCTGCTCCTGGCAGCACCAATCTACTTCAGGAAGAAGATGGGCATCAAAGAGGATCCTTATGGAGTTTGATAGCCATTTGGGCAAGAAACTGGTCTTGCCTGGACTATTGCATAAACTGGACACAGAAAACCCGCAGAGAGAGGACTGCTGAACTTGCCTAAAGGTGAGATGACCTTTTGGAGTTCCTGCTTCATGAAAGAGTCTGCAAGACATTCTTCAGGACAAGCAGATAGTGACTGCCTTTGAAATTTCCTGCTTTGTGGAAATGTCTGCTGGAAACTATGGGCCTGTAGGCCGAAGATGGATCCCCCAACGGTACAGAGAAACTTTGGGTGACTGTCCAGGCAGCGAGATGAGATGTCTCTCTCATTTCTAAAGTTTGAAAGTTGCTTTTTTCTTGTTTGCTTAGGTAATATTGTATCCTACTGGAGTCTTTGAAGGAGTTGAAGAATAGTTAGTTATAGTTATAGTTTTCCTTAGTTATGATAGAGATTATTGTAATTTTTACTTGATAACTGTTTTGTTATATGTAATTTTGCTATGTTAAAGTTAAAGCCTTCCTTTTTTGTTTAAACAGAAAAAGGGGAAGTGATGTGGGAGTGTCATATATCAATCTGTTGATTTCATTGGTTAAGTAATAAACACACTGCTTGGCCTCATAGCTTAGAACATAGGTGGGTGGAGTAAGCAGAATAGGATGCTGGGAGGAAGAGGAAGTGAGCTCAGACCCGACAGCTCTGCTCTCTGGAGCAGAGACGCCATGCTCAGTTCTTCCGGGTAGACGCGATAGCTCTGCACTCTGAGGTGGACGCATAAAGCTCAGACCCAGGATGGACATAGGCTAGAATCTTCCCGTTAAGCGCACCTTGGGGTGCTGACACACATTATTAGAAATGGGCTAAATTAATATGTGAGAATTAGCCTAGAAGAGGCTAGATAGAAATGGGCCAAGCAGTCTTTAAATGAATACAGTTTGTGTGTTGTTATTTCGGGCATAAGCTAGCCAGGCGGCCGGGGTGCTGGGGACACTTATTACTAAAGTCCCTGTTTCTTTATTTCTCTCTCTTTTCCTTCCATAATTCACTGAATAAACTATATCCAAACCCTGTCTCTGCATGGCATTTCTATCTCTGTCTCTTGCCCACTGTGGCTCCTCTTGGGATGGGCTGCCTGCCAACCCGCTGAGGTTTCTCACCTGCTGTCTCCCACCCACCTGGGACACACAGAGGCCTTGGGTGGTGGGACCCAGCTGCCCCTTGTGTCCTGCTGTGCCCCTCGAGGAACTGTAGCATTTTATATAAACCATATTTTCAAAGAGGAAAAAAATTGTGCTTCTTTTGACGGATTTGTTCTTATTTTATATCTCAGTCTCAAATTATCTTCAGCAGCACTATGCCTTTTTGAGAAAATGCTAGTCTGTTTATGCCATCAGAAGTTATTCTCTGTTATCTCCAACAGGATTTATAAATATCCCCAGGAGATTGACCTGAAGAAACAGATGAGAGCCTCTGAGCATGTGCAAACAGGAGAGCTTACAGTTAATGGGAGAGAGCAAGTTGGTGGCGTCAAGGGAATAAAAATGCTTCCATTTGGAAAAATAGAATAAAATGCATATATTCCAGTGTTGCTATATGGATTAATGCATGAACCTATGAATGAAGATTAGGATGCGGATCATAATAAAGGGTATAGCTATCACTGCTGGTATTATTCCTAAACAGAGTTGAAGATTTGTAAGCCACTGTCTAATGGGATGTGATGAAAATTCTTTGAATGTGAAATTCTAAGTAGGGTAAAGTTCAATGTGAGCTTGAGTGACTACTTCAAATCCTATCTCAGAGCAGTTAGGCTAAGTTTATACTGGGCCTGTGTTTTCTTATCAGCCCCTCCACTGGTTTGGAAATCTAACCAACCAAAAGCACAGCCGGATTCTTGTGATAACTTTCCCCAAAAATATTGTGTCTGGAAATACAGCCTTTGACTGGCACAGATTTGTTAGTAGAATCATTTCATTAAAGAGATCCCACTGCCGCTCAACTTTAAGAAAAATTTGTTTCCAATTGGGGCAATTGGCACTCTGTGTCTCCTGAGCTGAATGAGAAGACTGGTGAAGACACACTTCATCTCTAGGTGTCTCGAACTGACGTTTACATGGGGACTCACTGTTGTCAGTGGAGACTAACACATTAAATTCCTTCTTACACAAGCGCACCAGTCATAGAGAAAATAGAAAAGTAGCGTGAATTGCAAATGAAGAGTTCAGAAGGACCAGGGCAAGGTTGACGCTATTATTTGTTTGGAAGCATCACCTGAGCCCCTAACATCCTTATCCAAGGAGTCTGAGATGTTTGGTTGGAAGCTTCACCCCAGACCATGGTATCCATCTTGAAACGTTTGGGTGGAAAGTTCCATTTCAAGCCCTCTCCCCTGGGAGTTGCTGCAGTCCGGACTCCACCTCTGAGAAAACCTGATAATGGCAACCTCCTCCCCAGAGAGGGTCAAGACCACTCCCATAGGCTGTTTAAACTGCCCATCAGAGAACGAACTTGTTGTCTTCCGGTTCTCCTTCCCCATCTCCTTGTTTTCCCGTTGGCCACCCAGCTCTGACATCCTTTAAACTTGGGCTTTTTCTAATTCGGTTTGACTTAGTCTGATTTGAATTAAGGCATAGGCAGAGAGACTTATCAGGCCGAAAAATCTTACAGCTATTCAACACTCAAAAATTCTTAAGTAAGAAATTTCTCCTGACAGCATTTTTAAAGTACAATAAAACACATTTAGTAATATAAATAAGCAGGCTGGCGGTGGTGGCATAGGCTTGTAATCCCAAGATTTAGGGAAGCAGAGGCAGGAGGATCTTTGTGAGTTGGAGGCCAGTCTACTCCCTCAATCTACAGAATGAGTTCCACGAAAGCCAGAGATACACAGAGAAACCCTGTCTCCAAAACCAAAAATAAATAAATAAATGAAAGAAAGAAAGTTAAAAAAAAAACAAGTAGATATGCATTTCCAATTTTTTAACTTTCTTTAGACATAAGTTATATTGACCAGTAATTAGGAAAAAATGAATGATAAAATAAAATTGGGTCTTTGAAATAGGAATGCAAAAATGTGAGATGCAGAAATATAATAAATTCATCAAAATCACATCCATGTTATTTTAATTTATTAGATAAAGTTTGGACATGTCTAATTTTAGGAAAGTAATGTTATGAAAAATAGCATTTGCATTTTTCTGCCTGCTTATTTAGAAGTGTCAGTTTTGCTTCTGAATACATTAGTGAGTGAAGGTCTAAAATTCATAAAAAAGTAGACGAAATTATACAGCCTAAAATGGAGAAACACTTAGCTCAGAAACGATCTTCAAATACAATCATATTAATGGGATTTATTATATAAAGCCATAAATATCTAAAAATTAGATCATGCAGATTTTTGAGGAGACTTAATATCTATACAGCAGTCCAGAGCAAATGTATTTGAAAGTAATGGGATGGCCATGACAACACAACTTTAAAACATGGAGCATGTAAAACATGTTATAGATTATTATGGATAGAAATGTTTTAGATAGTTTGAAATATTTATACTTTTTATTTAATAATTAAGAGAAATAGGGGGCACAGCAGAAATATAAGTAGAAGAATCGAATGATGCAAAAACAGAATTAATATTAAATTATTAAAATCATTAATGCATATTTGGTGTTTCAGTTACAATTTCAAGTGACACACACACTTCTCAGAAGGCCTGCGTGGTGGCTCTTCTTGATTGTCATCTTGATTGGATCTGGAATTAACTAAAACTCAAGTGGCTGGACACACCTGTGAGGAATTTTTCTTGAATGGATCATTTGAGATCAGAAAGACCCAAACAAAATCTAGGCTACACCCTCTGCTGGCAGCCCATATAAAGAGCATAGGAAAAGAAAGCCTTTGGTCTTTTCTTGCTTGCCCTTACCTTCAGTGGCATTAGAGCCTACTTCTTTTTTTATTTTTTAAAAAGATTTATTTACTTATTATGTATACAGTGTTCTGCCTGCATGTATGCGTCCTAGCCAAAAGAGGGCACCAGATCTCATTACAGATGGCTGTGAGCCACCATGTGATTTCTAGGGATTGAACTCAGGACTTGTGGAAGAGGAGCCAGTGTTCTTAACCTCCGAGCCATCTCTCCAGACCCTCCCCCTCAAGAGCCTACTTCTTTGGGATTACAATGTATATTGAAGACCAGATAAGATATCAAGCCTCTCAGATTGAACAATTGCTGGTTTCATGGGTTTTCTACCAGAAGATAGTCATTGGTGACCTAGCTGAGCCTCAGCCTAAAAGCCACTGTCAATAAGCCCCTTCATATGTAGACTAATTATATCAGTTCTCTTCCTCCAGAGAACCCTGCCTAGTACAAAGGATAAAGCACCTCACTCTGCTGGTTGGGAAAGCTCATGTTCAGAGGGTACAGGTATTCCCCCAGTGCCTCTGGATTAGCAGTGAGCTAAACTAGACCAGAAGGCATCTTTTGTCATTGTTAGACTAGGATTTGCAAACCAATATGAAATAAAAAGACAACTGTTACTATTGTGAACAAAAGTGATAACAAACAGACTAGTATTCCACTTGTAGACACCAGTATATTAAGGAGGATCAGAAGACAATCATCATTGGTCAGAAGCTCCTACTGATATATCTCTAAAACATATTAAATATAGTCCAGGAACCTAGACAAAGTCAGTTACTAGAACATAATCACTTAGATGTGTATGTCTTAACTATACCTTGAGTTTTCAACTTAATTTTCATTTTTTTAACAAATATCTAGACAAAAAAACTCAACTAAATTTTCAATATAAAATAACAGTTGGAAATAACCAAGATAAATGAAATGACATTTTGTGCTTAAAATAAGTGTAACTTCAATAACTATATTTCAGAATAACTGATATATGAAAATACTGATATATACAATGTGTACAATTTAATTATTTTACACATAGGTACTCATGATAGCATCAATGAAGTCAAGTCAACACATCTAGAGTTGTGTAATTTAATTTATTTCTGTTTTACTCTTTTGGACAGTGAAGATTTAATATAAACTACATTCTCTTACCAAAGAAGAAACATACAGCACGAGGTCGTTAGCTCCTGGTACTACTTTACTCACCTACATAACCAAAATTTATACCCTTTAAATAGCTACTAATCATGGCCCTACTATTGAATTCCTGAACAGAGATTCTGTCGTCCATGTGTCTGTGAGCTTGATTATACTGGCAGTGCTTAAATGGTAATGTTTGACACAGTAATTCTTTCCTATAGAGAATATTGTCCTCCCTCAAGGGCTCCTTTTCCATGAGTTGTAGAAATATAATGTTCTCATTCATCTAGTCCCAAATTTGCAATTTTCAAAGTACATGAATATCTTTAAAAATGGATTCATGGAGAAATGAATCTAAAAGGTTGGGACATTTTCAAGGTTACCTAGCCCATTGAACATTATTTTTATTTAATTTTATGAATGATTGACACTTGAACAATTTTTGTAAGTACTTCAAATAACGCACATTTAGTGAAAGGAAATCTTACTACCAAATCCATATAATATTCCCTGGTTGCAATGATTGTGTCAGACTGTCATGATTTTAGTCTATTTCGTCCAATACCTTATATCTAAATGTGTGCAATGTACAGATATGTACTGAGACATATATGCATTCATATACACAGAGTAAATTCTTATATGCCCAGTGTTAAATACATGCATATAAACACAAAGGCTTGCTTCGAATTTCTGAGAGATGAGAATGGAATTCCACCACGTTTCCTTATCATGAGCCTTTTGTTCAGCATGCAGAGTTTCCATGCCAGCCTTCTAGCTCTGTCTTAACTAGTTTTGAGAACTTTCATTGTTCTAAGATGAACACAGGAAGCATCTCCAAATTGATTTTCTGTAAATTAGATTTCTGAAACTACAATTAAGTTATTCAATTTACATTCTATGCTTCAAAACATACCAGGCACTCTATAACTGAATGTGAATATCCGTTTCCTCTGAATTTCTTGGTGTTGATAATTGCCAGACAGAGACTAGCAGGCATTTATCATCACCATGACAGCAGAACTTTAAAACCAGTAATTAAATCTATAGACAACTGGCACTACAGTAGAGGGAACTAATGTCGAATAGATGAGATGCTCGTTACCCATGTGTGCATTATTTGTCCCGTTTTGCTTAGGAAAAGCCTCAGTGAATTAATCAAAAATGCACTTTATCTGGAATTTGAATTTGTCTTCATAATTACTCCAGCCAGTTTCCGTATTATTTCTGTGAAATGGCTCATGATATTATTTGACCACTTTTTCACTTCTTTGTTGGCAACCTCAATGTTATTGTGCACTAATAATTTCCTCCCAAAGCTGAAGGTTTCTTTCTCTTCCAAAGTTCAGATGTCTTTTAACTTTCTATTCATTGTTTCAATGTCCTACATTTATTTTATTTCAGTTAGGTAAAAGTTAATTTAATATTTTCTTGTAGAAAATTTTAAATACATGAAAATAGAATAATACAGTGTGTCTTCTTTGAGCTCATTAAAGTTGTTCTTGGACATTTTCATGTGTGTGTGTGTGTGTTTGCATTTTGATACAATAATCTTCCACTATTCTCAGTCTCCCTTCCCCATTCCCATATTTGTGTAAACATCAATGCCAGCAAATTCTGCTTCTCATTTTACAGGTTACATAAGTAAATCTCTCCAGTTACCCTCCTCCAGTGTACATCAAGGAAAAGCAAAGTCTTTAACAAATGGTGCATAGATATCAACATGTAGAAGACTGAAACTAGTTTCTTATCTTTCACCCTGAACAACACTGCTCCAAATGGACCAAGAACCTAACCATAAGAACAGATACTGGGAAACTGGTAGAAGAAAAAAATTCAGCATATGGTCACAGGTGAGAACTTTCTGAATAAGACTCTGGCCGCACAGGAAATAAGATCAATGACTGAAAACTGAGATCTCATGACACCAAAACGCTTCTGTTCAGTTAAGGGAATCATTAGGTGAGCAAAGCAGCAGCCTTCAAAATGGCTTTTTGAAGTAAACCTTTACTATCCATAACCCAACAGAAGATACACATCTGGAATAAAATACTCAAAAGACTAAACATTACAAAACCAACCAACCCATTCAAATAATAGACCACTGAATGGAGGCACAAATACTGAGGCCCTGCTTACTTCTTTCCTGTGTTGTTCTAGCTGGAACCTCAGCCCATGTGAGGTAGTCACTCACATTCAGAGTGGATCCGAAATGTCCTAAGATATTTCTGTTAGGTGACTGCAAATCCCATCAAGTCATCAAACAAGATAAACCATCACAAATCCACTTGTCTTCAACTTGATACCCAAACATATTATTTTAAGTTAATGCATCCCATTCTTTGCCTCTCACTTTCCACATTTATTTACTCCATCCCCAAAAGTCCACAAAAGCCTTACCAGTCCTGACAATGTGCAGAAATCTAAATGTGTGGTCTATACTGGGATCATTATCTCTTAATTATGAGAACCTATTAAAATAAGAACTTTTAATATATACTGGCACATAATAAACATTCTTTATCCTCTGTATTAACTGTTACCCAATGCAAGAGCATTGTTAGACCAAAGTGGAAAACATCCATGTCTATGGCTATAAACATACACATTTAGGAGTTAATATGACAATTAGGAGTCATTTGATAATATAACCATTGAGCAAAATGACAGTAGCAGATTCTTTCTTAAGATTTAGGACCTCATTCATCTTGGGCCAGAATTACAGTAGCAGAAATAAAATTTCTTCCCATGATGCTTAATGCATATCCAACCAAAAAGCAGCTAGTTACCCCATATTACTCACATCACTATTGTAAGAGTAGGCACATTTTTTTTTCTGGGCAAGTATAAATTGTAGTATTCAGAGCCCAGCTTTGAGTGTGATTGATGTCTGCATAGTACCTTCAAATACCATGAAGGCTCAGCTCTAAATGGAACATCTTTATCCATAGTATCCCTCATGGTCCACCCCCATCAAGACTCAGAGAACATAGGATAAGAAGGAAAAAAATAATATAATAGCCAAGGACTGTGAGAAGTTCTATGAAATGCTGTCTTTTAGAAATGCCATGACTGTTATACTCATCAACTCACAGCAGGCATGTTTTTACCAGCACGACACTTATACAAAATCAAGCCATCTCAAATTCTTGTGTAGCAGGAGAATTGTTCTCTACGACCCAGCCCTTTCTGAGGAACTACTGAAAGTTGGTATCTATTGGGGAAGGAAGAATCATATTTCATTCAAAATGTGACCACATTTAGATTGTGTATACAGTCGATGCCTCAAATTCTTGTACATATGGGGAGCACAAACTTGATTTTGTAAGTTATCAAAACTGCAGGAGGAAGTGATGTTGTCTTGTAGGATACAGGAGGAAAGTTAGAAAGAAAAACATCAGGCATAGGTATGTTCATATTTCATTACATACGTGTATGAACTTCACACAAGTAAAGCAAAATGACAGGAATAAACATTCTTGTTAGAAAACAGTAGAACTGAGGTATATCAAGAAGAGATAAACAAGACCAAAACCCAGCAGGGCGAACTTCAAATCTTGCAGCTCTGTGTCTCCCATCTACAACTATTGGTTGCATCATCTGAGAGCCAGCATCCTCAAGAAACTGCACCCAGTTCTAAGTTCAAAACACGTAAGTTCTAACTGCAGAACACGTAACCTGTCTCAGATTAGCTTTTCTCTCTTCCTGAATCTTCCTTAACACATTTCCTCATAATTTTAGCATTTAAATATCCTGGAACTTCCTTTGCAATTTGGATTTTATGTTCATAACCTCACATAATGGCCTTTAACAACTTCTCTTCCCTGGTCATTTTGGGGAATCTAAACAGCATATGTACCAGGTTCAATATTCTCCTAGAACTTGTTGAGAGCCTCCAGTACTCTGTAACTCTTGCATATTGAATGCCTGCAAATCCAGCACCAAGCGTTTGATACTGCCAAGTTCTGCTATTGGCTTCAGATAATCTCCACAGTAAAGGTCGTTGACTAGCTTTACAGAACCAGATGTAAAATTCATCACACACCCCCTGCTCACCCCTCTCCTCTTAAGCCTCATTGTTTCACTAGACAGTTTCAATATTACTTTCATGTCATCTGCACATATATTATTTTTTTATTTATATAAAATATGATCCAAAAAGAAGAGAAAACATACCTTTGTACTTTTGTGCTAACAACGTAATTATACACCTACAGTTGAAAAACAAGTCATTATATGTAATCACCCCATTTTCCTTATTCATCCTTCTGTTGTTGAATGTTGAGATTGGTTTCATGAGTTAGTTATAATTAGTAGTGCTTCAATAAAAATTTGATGTGCAAGCATTTTTACTTTATGTTATCTTAGAGCATTGGATCTAAGGAGTGTTATGGGTGGATAATGTGATTGTTGTATTTTCAGTTTTTTTCAGAGGCCAATATTCATTTCTATTACTCAATTCATTTGCCTTCCAAAGAGCATGCTATAGATGTTCATTTCTTCTTGTTCTACTTACCCATATTTGTCGGACTTTTTTTCATGGCTGTCATTACAACATGTGTGAAAAAAAAAAATCCAAGTGTAATTTTCTTTTGTCATTCTCTGAAGGCTGGTATGTTTGTTACTGTTAATTATCAAATTAACAGAACTTGGAATCACTTGGAAGATCACCTCCAGGTCTGTGGAAATAGTTTTCATTGCACTATCTGAGTGGGAAGGCCCAATCTTTGTGAGTGGTACTATTCCCTCGAAAGTTCCACACTGGATAAATGGAAAGCAGCAGTTGGGCAGCAGCATCCAACCTCCACTCTGCTTCTTCACTATAGTCCCCATGTGCGCAGCTTCAAGCTCTAACTGCTCTAGTTACCAACTATGATGAACCATACCTTAAAACGTGATGCAAAATAAGCCTGTCCTTCCATCAGTTACTATGGTCAGGATATTTTATCACAGAAACAATAAGGTGATTAAAGCAGATGGCGATGTGGAACATGTCTGTGTGCCTAGTGGCCATTGACACTTCTTTTAAGAAGAATTTTATGTCTATTCCAGAAGGGCTTTTACTAAGTGAATTGTTGATTTTTCTCTCACTTAGATCCTTGAGTTCTTCGTATGGTCTGGATATTAATCCTCTGCCAGATATATAACTAGAACATGTTTGAATCCCATTCTGTAAGTGATCTCTTCACTCAGTTCTCTGTTTTCCTCTCTGGATGGACACTTTATAATCTTATGAAATCCCACTTGCCAATGGTTACCATTATTTTTGAGCAAGAAATTTTCTTTAAGAAGGCACTTGCTTGTTATCTAGAAGCAGAATTACCTTACCCAAAGAAACAAAGACTTCTACCGTGAAAACCTCAGAACCCACTGAAAGAAGAAACCAAAGAAGATTCTAGAAAATGAAGATACATTTTATTCTCAGGAATTGAAATAATTAATATTTTTGATATGGCCATATTTCCAAAAGCAATCCACAGCTTTAACACAGTTCCCATCTAAATGACAATGGTGTCCTTCCCAGAAGCAGAAAGAAATTCTTAAGCTTCAAATACAACACAAAAATCCAGAACAGCCAAAGCAGACATAAGCAAAGCAATACTTGTGATAGAAACCATACATGACTTCAAGTAATACTACAGAGGCATATTCACAAAACCAGAATAGCACCAGTACAAAACCAGACACAGCGGAGTAGAACTGAAGCCATAGACATATACCCATGCGCCTACAATTACCCGCTACAAGGCATCAGCTATAAGATAATACAAATGAATAGTGATAAAAAATTGATTCCTTTTAAATTTTAGAATTTAATTGTAATTTGTAATTGTACCAGTTCTTATATGAATCTGAAAAATGCCAGCTGAAAATATCTTCACAACTATCTAAATATGTATTTAAAAAACAAAATAGGAAAACAACATAATAAGTTTCATATTCTTTAGGTCATGAGGTTATTTTGCAATTTTCTTGATGGAGAAAATTATTTGAAAATAAGCTAATAAAATGAGGATGTAGGAACTCATTACTATGAAAAATATGGAAGAATTCACACCAAGATATATATGTACTAAGATGATCTAAATTTTGAAGACCACTTCTGGACTATTTATTATAATATATATTGTATATATATTCTAGGTTTACAGATTAGTGTATATAGAACTATAGTAAGGAGACAACAGCTTCCTAGAAGCCTTGAAACACAGGGTAAGAAGGGAATAAAGGTAAGAACACAGCTTTAGTTAAATTGTAGTCAACTTTTGTACCGTAATCAAGAATTTAATTGTTTTCCTATTAATAATGGTATCATCTAGCAAATAAAAACTCATATTTCATAAAGTCATGTATGTACTAGAGAAGAGGCAAGGTGATTGGACTAGGAAACTGGGCCATGTACAGGTAAACAGTGTAAATGATAGATACAAAATAAAGCATAAGACATATTCCCGGGAGAATACTGATTAGATGAGCATTTGATTTCACCACTAAGCCTCAAGAGCTCACACTGAGAATACTGTAGCATTCGTTTCATATCTTCCCTAGAGCAAAGTGTGACAGGAGAAAAGGAAAGACTGCCTCAGGGTCCTAAATTATATCAGTCAAATAGCATAAAGCAAGGGGATTAACCCTCTTAAAAGAGCATTATTTTCTCACAAGCATTATCAAACCAAAGATAATCTGTGTACTCGCTATTAATTTTCCTGCTTTTCTCCTTTTGCCAAATGACATGTAAAAATCAAATTAACTTTTTCCCTTGATTCATTATAAGAATTACTCAGACATTCAAAACAAGAACCATATTACTTAATGGATAATTCATAACATCAAAATGTAATAAAAATGTAATTTTAATGGGTTAAAATGGGTGAGCGGTAAATTTAGATTAGAATAGGCACTTTGTGTTTTCTCAAAATTGAATTCTCCATCCTAAAGACAGTCATGCCCTCAAAACATGGACAGTCAGTACAGCAAACAAGGACAGAGTGGATGTCCTAACTTTGCCTTTGATGTGTGGGAGTTTGAATGTATTTATTAACCTATCAATACTCAGAATATAGTTTATCTTTCCCACTCGATGCAGGAAACTTACAAGTGTAGCAGCATAGACGCCATCTTTTTCTTGCTCACGAGTCCAAGAAGCTAGCTTTCTAAGCCTGTGTCACAGGCCTCCCCCTCACTTGCCTCCTCTCTTCTGTGACTCCACCATCTGCAGAGCTAAATCATAACTGATATTTCCTTGACCTCTGGAAAACCCTTATTCAATGATGAGTTCACAGAGGAAACAAATTATTGCCTGGAGCTCCTTTAACTCTAGAGATATTATAAGAGATAAAATAGATGTCATAATGGAACCTGATGCAAGGTCAGGGTATGGTATATATACTCAAAAGAAACAAATTGTAAATCTTTAATTTCATGAATAGCTACTGAAATGAAAAGTCTGGAGTTCCATTTAAGAAAACACATATTAGCAAGCTAAAGAAGTAAAACTTAAACTAACAAGATACTACTTAGAATGAAAACAATCTACCTTCTTTTTAAACCTATTTATAAACACAAATGATACATCAATGTCAATATTTATCCTCCAGGAGAATACTGTTAGTGTTTCAGGTTTCAAATGCTTGCTTCCTACAATGCTGGATATGCCAGACTTCTGTGGCTTCCACTAACTAGTTTTCATTCCCACCTGAAATGGGTCAACATTCCCCTCTCTGTTCTTTTCCCTCATATTACAAAAGTGATGTTTCTGTGCAAATAGACCCAGTTGTATAGTTGGGCAGTGTATTCTGCCTTGGTCTTGGTCTTGGAGTAAAGTCAAGCACAGATGAATAAGAAAACCAATGTTCCAACAGAACTGATACTATCTGCTCCTTCCTCCACTTTTAAACCACATATTTCAAAAAATATTCTTTACAAATTACCGCCATTAAATATTTCTAAATTACTCTCTTTTGCATTTCATTTCATCTACACTATTTAATACTCAACTAACTTACTTGTTTCAGAAAATTCTTATAATGTTTACGAGGTCTAAGCTCTAGACAGTGTGATTTACTCATACAGAGGCTCTGCACTGTGGCATTTTGTACCCAAGTATGACAGACAATGAACTATAAAATTGAAACCAACACGCCTGATTATCTTCATAATAGCTGTTGTGCTGTGAAGCAGCTTGGTCCACATAGCCAACTAGTTGTGAATTTACTAGGAGTAGCTAGCTGTCTTAATTCACAAGATCCTTATGACTAATTCTCCACAGAATATTTGGTGGTAATGGTTCCACTTTAGAAGGAAAAAGATATAATAATTTTAGAAATGAGCAGAAAAGCACAAGGAATGTTCAGAATCAATAAAGAGATAAAGCATCATTGGTAGGACTTTCCTAGGGCTTAATGGTGTTGAAATACAGCCAATGTGTTACCTCCAAACCAAGCGATCATTAGTGATACACTCTTTTAAAAACAATCAAATATGGTATTATTATAACTGATTATAATATGAGGTTTCTACCACAGCTGTTACAAAATAATGATTGCATAGCTGTGGCCTGTCTAGACAACATTTTACAGTATTTCTCCCCATCTTCTGGCTCTTAACATTTTTTTTCTGCCTCCTCCTCAACAGCCCTGAGCTCTGCTGGTGTTTAGGTTAGTACAAATGGTCCATTTAGGGATGAGCACCCAACCTCCTATTCTCATTACGTTAACTATGCATGTCTTCACTGACTGATGTCCACTTTGGAGAGGATGGCGTTCTCTGGCCAACACTGAAAGCTCCCCAGGTCTATGGGTGTGAAAATAAATATTTATAAAGCAATATAACTTTTTAACTTTTAAACACTCACTATTTGTGGTAGTACAAAGTTATAGCCACATGCTCTAATCACAGCACTAAAGAATTAGAGGTAGGCAGAATTCTGAATTCAAGGCAAGTCTGCCCTACATAGAGAGGTCCAGGCCAACCAAAGTTATATGATAAAACACTATGACAGCATGCACACGCACACACTCATATGTACACAACTTGGGTTCTATTTATGATCAAAATCTTAGTTCCTTTAAACTGATTTAAAAACCAAATTTGATGCATAAAAGCTTTCAAAATCATTAGGAAATGACAGTAAGATCTGTTTGGGTCAGGGGAGGGATAAGTGGATAAATGTACTTGCATCCAAGCCTATGACACAAGCTCTACTCCTTAGACCCTACATGATAGAAGGAGAAAACTGTTGCCTCTACATGTACACAGTGGGTCATGTAACTTCATATACACACACACAAATGCACACAAACACACAAAAATACACATACACACAAACACTCACAGACACATTCATAATACACATAACACAAACACACACATAAACACACAAACATACATTCACGCACACACACATACATACAAAATAAATGCAGATGAAAGATGACCTATTTGAGAAATGCAAACCAGTCAGTGAGCAGTACAGAATGTGTGCCTCTTCCTCAATGCAATAGCTTCTTCACAACCACACTATTCTTTAGCTTGCTGCAGCTACAGCAACATCCACTGGACTTTTATTTGCATTCATAGGGCCACTTCCAGGATATGGCTTCTCTTCTCCACACTCCAAAGGTTAGATTAGTTTTTAACCAGTCACTACTTAATACTTTGTACCAAGAAATGATAATTTTAGGGAACACTGAAAAAGGCAGAAATCTAGATGCTGTATAACCTGTGGACTCATTGATGAATGAAGCAAGGGATTTACATCATAATGTTTAGGTGGTATATATCTATCTATTCTTTCCTCTAAAAGGCTTTACATACACGTGCACACACACACACACACACAATGATTTTATAATAACAAATAAAACTCATGAATCTCTCACTGGCTGCAACAGTTGACACTTGCCAGTGTCTTTTCATACGTCACCCCATCCTGATTTTAAACAAAACTGAAACAGTTGGACTTTAGTGTCAGGTATAGCTGATAGACTTCTAAATACTCTGACTCCAGATTGTCACCGCCCAGTAACTCCACTAACTGGCTGCTGCTGTGAAGGGATTACACAAAAGTACCTTTAAGGTCATCATGGATAATCTGAACAGACAGTTCTAATCACCTGATCCCTTCCTTAAGAACAGAGACTTTTCTTAGGCTTAAGCAGGAAGATGAAGCGGGAGTGATGAGGGAGGTTAAGGGAGTCAGGCTGAGCTGATCACAAGCAGGGACCACACGCAGCTTTGCTGCCTATATAGAAGAAATGAAATGACAGCAAGAGAATGCACATGCTATCTGGAAGCCCAGAACACCCTCGGCCAAAAGCCAGCAGGTCAATGGAGCCCAGTCCTGCAGTCCACAGGGCACTGACTTCCACGAGCAGCTTCACTGAGCTTCAGTAGGACTCATCCTTAGAGCCGCCAGACTCAGGGCCTTGCTAGCCAGATTGCTCCCTGCAAACTCCGGGTAGAGGAGGCAGCTGAGCCACACTGTGCTCGGATGGTGACCCGTGGATGGGTAAGATAATAAATTTGTGTTGTTTTAAGCCACTCACTTTGTGGTAATTTATTATGGCAGCAACAGAAATCAAATTCATCAGATTTGTTCTCTTTTTACAAACTCCCCATCAGCCTTTCACCAAATGCTCTTAGCATTCACTATTGATCACTGCCTAGATCCATTATTCCATTAGAGATTTTGAAATGGTAATTTAGAAATTCTATCATTCCTCCTGAGTGTATTACCTGCATGCTTTTCTATAAAGAAAACTTTGTGCTGTTAACTGTTGGCTACCCAAAAGCAAAAACAGAGCAAGGTAACATGAATGGTCCTGTTTGTTGGGGTTTTCTGTTCTGCCCTTTACCCCACTGCTGTTTAGCCCCAAAGAAAATCACACCGAGATCTCTATAAGTTATAAGCTGATTGGCCCATTAGCTCTATCTTTTCACTGGCTAACTCTCACATCTTAATTAACCCATTTTTCTGATCTATGTTAGCCATTTGGCTCTGTACCTTTCTTCAGTGGGGCAGCTCACATCCTGCTGCTTCGGTGATCTGGGCAGGAGTGGGAGGAATCAACTTCCTCCTTCCCAGAATTCTCCTCTTCTCATTACATCATTTCTATTTCCTCTCTGGTATTCCCACCTATATTTCCTACCTGGCCAATCAGCATTTACTTAAAACATGATTGACAGAATACAGACAATTCTCCCTCAGAGCAAAAGCAGTCTTCACTCCTTCCTAACTTATTTCTAATTTTATAGGACAATGAATTGCTGTCTTAGCTGGCTCCTACATGTATATAAACAGTCTTATGAGCTCTATTTTACAATGCATTTGATGGACTTTGGTCATTTCTTAAAGTTATTTAATTCTGGTGTCACTGACATCCTGGAAAACAGTCACTTGTGGCAGGATTCTAGTTTATCTGTCCTCATCTCATTCCTAGCCTATAACTACTCAGAATTTTCCACAGATGCAAATTAGCTTCCATCTCCCCAAGAATGTTCTCATTTTTCTGTGAAACAGTCAAAGATTTCCATATAGGTGACAGATGTACTCACCGGAACCGGCATATTAGTCATACTAGTGTTTATTGGATTTCAAGCTGCAAAGAAATGCTAATTTCTTAAAAAATAAATAGGTAAATAAAAACATGAGCTGCTACTGAATTCCATTTCAAACTGACTGTTGCATGGTGTGATGGTCCATTTTGGCTGGTCAACTTGACCGGATGTGAAACCAACAAACAGACATCCAGGCACACATATAATAAGCAGTTTAATTGAAGCAGAAAGATGCATTGTAAACATGATGACCTGTCCCTGTGACAGCCGGAAATAACACAAGTTTGTGAAAGTCAAACTTCTGCTTTTGCCTGTCTGCCTTCACACTGTCTGGTCAGTTCACCTGCACTGCTGGCATCTTGCTGCTGCCACTGCAGCCAGTCTGCATTGACAGTAAAGCCTTGTTTCTTCAGCCTTCCAATATGGGTGGAGACCAGGGGCTCTCCAGGAATCCTCCTGTCCTTCTCTGCAAGATGGGACTGCTGAGACATCCAGCCTCACGGCAGAGGAGTCCCCAGCCCCTGGCTTCTGCCAGGTGAAGTGAGACATTCCTCAGCTACCTAAACTAAACCCACTAACAAATCCCCTTCTCATATGCATTCATTCTGTTGGTTTCTTTCCACCAGGAGACATCAAATAATAAAATGAATTGCACAGAATTAGTTGTATTTTATTCAGTGTGTCTTAAAAATATCATATAATTACTTTTTTGCTTTATTGTAGCATTACACCCACACTGTAGAGCCATGGTACACATGTACATATGCTAATGTAACACACCAACACTATAGAGCCACATTCCACATGTACATATGCTAAAGCACCACACACACACTGTAGAGCCACGGTACATATGTGTCTATTCTAAAGCACCACACCCACACTGTAGAGCCACAGTACACACGTACATATGCTAATGCACCACATCCACACTGTAGAGCCATGGCACACATGTACATGGGCTAATGTGACTCAAAAAGGGCAGAGTCGACTTGTGCATTTTTCTGCTCTTTTTCCTGCTCTTGGAGTCTGTTCTGCTGGCCTCACTGTTTAAATATATAATGGACCTTTAGACATTTGTCTCTGTGCAATTGAGTTATCATGCGTCCCATCCCTAATCACCTATATTTGATTTTGGTAATTGATTTTGGTAATTGATTTTTCCTCTTTTGCAATATTTTACATGTGGACAATATTAAGAGGTTCTGAACTAAAACCTATAGAAGAATTACATTTGCTGAAGTTGAGGTTTAAGTATAACCATCCTACCTTGCTAACTCAGTTAAAATAGGAAATGTCTCTGTGATATTAATTTATGCTTGGATGTGTGTTAAAAGTTATACCCCCCCAAAAATAACTTCTGGCTCCTAAAATAACCCCAGTCTCTGAGAAGCACTGGCCTAGGCTTTATGCAATCAGTAGGGTTGTGAAATTCAAACTCCCTAACCAGAAAGTGACTGTGCCTCCTCCTAATTTGTGGCTTCTCTCACTACCCACTGGATCTGCAGCTGACTTATTGCTATGCTTGCTGTCATTACTGAAACACTCCCTTTCATTATCTAAATAGATCATTTAACATCATTTGGAGGGAAAGGCATTGTGTTTAGTTAATATGTTTCAGTATTAAAACTGAAATGTTAAACTTGGAAGATTAGAAAAGATGGTTTTATATCATTTTTTCCTACTTCACTAAATATCCTCAAACTCCCATGAGTTAAATACTGCATATAAATCTTGTCTTCCTTTGAGGCCAAAATAAAAAAGTGAGATGTATATTGTTAATAATAATTCAGTTCACAGAGTTAAACACACAGTAACTGTCAAATACCATTTTAATATAATGATGATATTGATTCACTTCAGAATCAATTCACTTCAGAAAATTTTGGTAAGAAGACAAATATTAATACAAAACTATTATTTTCCATTTATATATTGGTTTTGTATATTCCATACAAACCATTTAGTTAATCAAGTACATTGAGATGTGCAATAACATCTAATAACCCATCATTACTACTTACATCAATAATGGGCATTTGTTCTCCAGTTGCTCATAAGCACAAGTTTATTCATAAGATTCTCTTTATTTTTCTCTTAAACTAGAGGGAATCCTAGGCTAAAGACAGCACTGAGTTTACAGATTTATACATGTGGTATGCCTTAATTGTTAATCTCACACAACAGTGACCAGAAAGCTTTTCACTTAGGTTTTGTAAATAATTTTTGAAGGCCAAATCCTCTGTCCTGATGGATGGGTATGCTTCTTAATTCATAAAGTTTTGCCTTTGTCCCAGGAAAGGACAGCAATCAGGTAACATAATGAGACAGAAAAGGTAGATCATCACTTTCTCTTCTCTGACTAGGCATATTGGGGCACTCTTCAAACTAGGAAACTATGAATAATTGAGGGTGGTTTCATTTGAAAGGCTATTAAATCCAAGGTTTTCTAATGAAAAAAAGGCATATAAACAGTGTACATCATTAAATAAGCAGCCAGAATTAATTTCACAGGGTACTTTATAAATGCATATATGACATCTTCCTTGAGTGAGTAATGAACCTCCCAGGTTTTCCACGGAGCACACAAAAATAGACAACACCAAGAAAGCATTTTAAGCAAGTGACTCCCTGTAATGATTAGGAAAGTCACATTTTTCAATCCTTGCCTGATCCTGGCCACAGAGCCTCTGACTCAAAGAAAGTTGATAGGTGGATCAGTTACTCTTCTCTGCTGTGACTAAAACACAAGCCAAACAGCAGCATAAAGAGGAAAGAGTTCAATTTGTCTTTTAATTTCAGAAGTTCATCAAGGCAGGGACAGCACAGCAGGGTGTCAGGAAAAGGGGGTTGGCATATATATCCACACAGAGGAAGCAGAGATCAAAAGTGAGACTACAGATCCTCAGAGCCGTCACCCCTAGTGACCTCCTTCCTCCAGTAATGTCCCACCTTCTGAATGTTCCAAAATTTCCCTAAACACCACCATCCGGGTATCAAACAGACAAACTGCTCTGTCCATAGAGGGCATTCTCATTCACACCACCATAGTAAGAAGCACAAAGCAGAAGAATTTAGTGTGTTAGCACTGAGGGAGTAAAATCAATCTCACCTCTGTTTCTGAACATCTTGAAAGTTCAGATACACAGCAGAGGCTGGGTTGGCTCTCTTAAGAACAGGAGCAACAAGGTAACATCTTCTACAGAAGTATCATTTTGAATAGCCATCCTGCACATAAACACCTGCCCAGGAGCTATAGAAATCAGGTGAGAGATCATAATGTCTGGGTGCAGAACAGAAATAGGGAAACTAAGTTGAAGAGACCAGGAAGGAATGTTTTAGATTAACAGTGTGGACCCTTCACCAATGTCAGAAAGTATACCATAGAGAGAGATGCTACCCACATGTGAAAAGAGGACAGTGTTGACAGTTTTCTGTCCTTCCCTGTCCTGTAACTGTACAGTCCCAAAGAAACACACAGAGGCCTACATTAATTATAAACTAGTTGGCCTATTGGCTCAGGCTTCTTATTAACTCCTACATCTTACATTAACCCATAATTCTTGTCTGTTAGCCATGTGGCTTGGTACCTTTATCAATGAGGCATTCTCATCTTGTTTCCTCTGCAGAAGTGTGACAACTGCAGACTGAGTTTTTCCTCTTCCCAGAATTCTCCTGTTCTGGTAACCCCATCTATATGTCCTGCCTGGCTACTGGCCAATCAGCATTTTTATTAATAAATACAAATGACAAATTGTAACGGCGCAAGCGAATGCAGACAGATTGTCAAAATATAGACAGCTTTAATGGAGGAATAGACTTACAGAACCATCATTCCCACGGAGACCAGGAAAGCAGAAGCGAGCGCTGGGAGCACGCTCGCCAAATTTATAGGAAAACTTTAGCCTGAGGCGAACACGGCCCCTAAGGGGTGGGACTTATCCCTACATCTCCCCCTTTTGTCTAAATAAGAGAGAACTAAACCAAATACAACTATATACAATAATAACAAATAAATATAACAAACAATATTGAGTATCAAAAGTTTTGCTAAACATTCTATCTCAAGGAGTCTAAATAATGTAGAGAGTAACTACAATTATATAATCTTCAACTCCATCAAAGATCCGAGAAGGGAATAAATATTACTTAACAAACGAGATATATCCAAAATGTGTAACAATTGACAAAGACAACTGACTACCTGGGCAATCACCCAAAGTCTCGTTTGCAATGTTGAGTCAACCAACTTTGGCTAAGGCCTAACATAACTGACATACCATTATTAAAGGCAAGGAACTTTTCAAAACTATCTTACCCTGTCTTGGCAGGATATGACAGTCCTGTTGTATCCATTGATGCAC
>NW_026068026.1:2723069-2780062 GCF_014885135.2 Alexandromys fortis | reverse complement strand
GGCTTCCATTGTGAGGTCAGCACATCCTTGAAATAAACTGGTTGATTTAGTTCAATAGACTTTTCCATTATCCAATGTCTTTCTGCAGCCGTTGTCCCCTTCTCATTAGCGTTAAGAAAATTCAAGGTTAACAAAGCATTATGTAACCTATTTCTGGGGGTGTTTTCCACCCCTTTCTGTTTATTCAACATATCCTTTATAGTTCGATTTGATCATTTTTAGCACAGTCTGAGTGCTAAGTGAGCATCAAAGTCTGAGGTTGGCTTTGCCCTCATACCTGACTGGCTATCAAGGCCATAGTCACCCACCCACTAGATATATAGTACCAGAGTTCAAGCATCCACCATCATTACAACCTCCTACCACCACCATCTTCCAGCCAAGCATCTCTTGCATCCTTGTACTCATCACCTATTGAGATCAACTGCAATCAAATGAAACAATACAATCTCTTTAACGCCTACACCAGGTCAGCCTTCTGGCTTCAGGTACAAGTCTGTCACCTGTGCACTTAAGCTACCTTGTCAAGATGGTCCCCATGGCCCCATCCTCTAGGAGATCCCAAATGGCTCCACGGTCATACAGACACAGAGTTCAATTCTTTACCAGTGGCCTGGGTCAGATATATCAGACATATCCCAAAACCTTAAGCTTTGGGTCCCTGTCCTCTGAACCGAGACACAAACCAATGTTTTTGGGCAGAGATGTAGCCCCATTGAATCTGGCTCCAAGACCATCAATGTAAACTCAGTCACAGCCGTTTCAGGATCTGACTAGCTTCTACAGACCTACTTGTATTGTTAACTGTCAACTTGACACAGCCTAGAATCATCTGAAGAGACAGCATCAACTGAGAAATTGTGTAGATCAAATCAGCCTATGGGCATGTCTATTATGAGGGTGGGGTTATCTTAATTGCTAAGCGATGCAGTATGACTCAGTCCACTGTGGGCTTTATCATTTCTAGACGTGCCATTCTGGGCTTTATAATAAAACTAGTTGGGTATGAGCCTGTGAATTAGCTACCAAGCAGCATCTTCCTTGGTTTCTGCCTTCTGTTTCCTCCTGTTCTGACCTCCATCAGTGAGAGATGTGGAAGTGTAAGCCACACAAATCCTGTCATTCTCTAACTTTTGGTCAATGTGTTTTGTTATAACAGTAGAAAATAAAGTAGAACACCATTGGAGTACCATGTTAGGTCCTTGTTGGACAGAAACTTTAGGACAGCCACTGTGAATAGAAGCCCCAGGCTTCCATTTTCTGACTGAGGATAAAGTACCAATGCTATGAGCCGAGGTGCCATGCACTGAAAAGACGCCAGAAGATTTTTCTCACTTGTATGTGTAATCTAAAAGCTGAGCTCAGACAAGCAAAGTGTACAAACTGTGTTCATGGATAGAAGGAGTTGCTTTTCAAATTTTATAAAATTAAAGTCAGAATAGATTAATTTCTATAAATAAGTTGTACAACTTGGTGATTGTAGTAAGAGTGTGTTATATTTTAAAGATTGTTAAGAGTATATTTCAAATTATATGAGGCAACATGTTTGGTAATTAAATTAGTTGAACCATTCTACAATATTTAAAAATTTCACATTTTATTTTACATTATAAAATTCACATAATTTTCTTAATTGAAAATTAATTATTACTGAACAAAGTAAATTATTCTAAGTCTATTCCTTTAGTCAAGAAACTATTTCCCAATGATATTCTTATGTTACAAATGGAACATCATAACCAAGTAGCTTAAAAATAAAATTATTTTTTAAAATACTAATAACAAGTTAGGATAATAGTAACAGAGGCACTGAGTGATATTAGACCTTTATCTTACTACAGAAGAAAATGAACCTACTTGATAAATCAGATTCTGGTGCAAATATAACAACCTAATGTTTCAATGAGTTTCAAACAAATGGAAAAATATTAAGTGGTAATTATCAAATATGTGTTATACTGACCTAGACCACTATATGTGTAGAAAGAAATGTTTACTAGGGGGTTAAAACTGCCAGGCTGTTTCTCAGTGTCAGAGAATAGCAAATATTGAGAAGATCCTTGCCAGCTTTAAGGGGACAGGTAATGCAGTGGTGGGGAAGAACGAGTTAACCAGAACAGCTTTTCTGACAAACAGAAATCCATTATACAGGAGTCATCAGAAATGCTGAGATAGTTTTCTATTTACCTGATAATAATCTATGTGTTTTCTAGCTAAGAGTTCTGTGTGAACTGAGCCTAGACTGCCATTTAGGACATTGAAAGTGTCATTGCCATTTTGGAGGCCAACTTTGGATTTAACGAACCTCAGTCCTCTGTAAGAGCTGCAGGCACTCTTAACCACAGAGTCATCTCTCCAGCTCAAAAATAAAAATAAATAAATAAAACAGTAATTTTGTTGTTATAGTCAATGTACAAGCAAACTTTAGATGCTCTTATCAAGAACAGGTTATTAATATATCATAGGATGAGTTCTATGTGATGAGTGCCTTATCTGAACTTGGGAGGCTGAGTCAGGAGACTCACTGAGTCAGAGGCCAGCCTGAGCTCTATAGTGAATTTTAAGGCAGCCTTGGCAAAGAGTGAGAGACCTTGTCTCAAAAGTAAACTTAAAATAAATAAGTAAATAAATCTTACTATGTGTAGAGCTGCTTTTAAACCTACATATTTTAAAGGAATAGTATGTAGTTTACAAGTGCTTTCAAAGGTTAGGGTTGAAATCCGTTGTTACATTTGAACTCTACATTTTGGACATTCTGCAGGAGAACGCAGCTGGTAGAAGCCATCATTTCTAAAAGCCTAAAAGTTACTATGACCTAATGTTGTTGGAACCGCAATTTAAACAATCAATTTCACTGAAAGGGACAAAATGAAACATTTTATAAACTGAACTGATTTAGATTGCAAATGCCCTGTGGTTCTCAGTATCAGTTCTGGGTAGCATTTTGTCCTGTTTGAAGGCAGTTTTTTGCCCAAAGGTCAATTGTGTCAAGACCAAAAAAAAAAAAATCTCCAACATGTCTATGGCCTAGCAGAGGCACTAAGTAAAAGCACATACTCCTGGCTGTATTGGTTTTTCCACAGTATAATTAGGAAATAAGAGCCTTGCTGTAACTGTGGCCTACAAACCCTGTGAGAATTTTTATTTTCATTTGCATTAAGGGTGATTTTTTTAAAACTGGATTCATATCTGCAGTGTGAGGAGTTTGTTTTGTGAGATAGCAAGCAATATCACTGAAATTCATGATGTAAGTGATCCTTCTGAATTAGTCAGAACTATGAGATACTGGAAGGGATTGAGTATAAGGAAATAAACAAATAAAGAAGTCTGATTTATTTTGGTGAGATAGAAGATGAAAGTTTGTCGCACACTTTTGCAGGCTAGCAGACAAGTGGCAATCAGAAAAAGTATGTTAAGACGAATGATATCTTTAGGATTAAAAAAAAAAGATGCTGAAACTTCCCGTACACTAATTGTGTATGGTGGCATTCTCCTAGTTAGAATTGACAGCACACTTTCCTACAGAGGGGACAAGGAGCTGCCTTTTTGATGGAGAGTGGCTGAGCTTTTTTCCTGTTCCCGCCACTGAACCAATTATTCTTTTAACATCCACTCCCCACAGAGACAGTTAATACATGACAACCTTTCTTGGTCAAACACGCCTTACTTAAACAGAAGTTTCTCTGGAGAGTTTAAATGGCTTGGCATGGGAATAAACTAGGCAGTTGACAGCCCTGCTTCACTTTATTAAAACAGCATTTAGAAATGAATGGAACATGTATCCCGCTATGCGCTAAACAGTTCATTCTTTTAAAATGTCATTTTAGACTCCTCGTGAAGCTGTAATGAAGAGGCAGATTAATAAAAAGATGATGGATAATTGAGTGATATAATTACAAACAAAAATGTGTGCCTGGGGGGGAAATTAAGTGAGTGCATGGTTTTGACAAACATTAATAACTCTTGCATCTAAGACTGCAGTTTGACTCCTTGAAGTAGCATTATAACGCAATGGGTATCTGTCGAAGAATAAAAGCACTGGTTTCTCCTATCAGAAGCAATTTAGGAATGATCTAGAGGAGAAAGATGACACCACGAATTTAAAATGTCTGAAAGCTTGTCATCCTAATTCTTTACTCTGAGAAGCACTTCTGCCCTCCTGGGATTTTCCTCCATGAACTCAAGTGTGCACCAACCAAATTGAGTTGAGAAATTTCCAAGTTAAATAGATTCAATTTCAACTATATACTCTTATCCTCCTGCACATATGCAATGCAGGAATTCTATCAATGAACTGAAATTCTGGGAGATAATGACACTGCCCAGATCAATGTGTGCTTGTTTGCAACACAACAAGCAGGTGGCAGGTGTTTCCTCTTTTCTTTCCCTCCCCGCCTTCCCAACTTCCTTCCCTCTCCCTTCAGTCCACCTTCTCTTCCTTCTTCCCTCTCTCTGACAATTCTGTTGTTTTAAGAGATTTCCAACGAGTTTGAAAGAGTTGATTTGGCTATTTGTAACTCTCAGGCACTATTTGTAACTAATAGGCACTGAATTAATGACTTGGAATCACTCAGAAATATTTATTTTCTGATACCAGCTTCGTCAATAACTCTTTAAAATAAAAAAAATAGTGTAATGTGCACACACACAGACATATATTTCTACATTTTAAATACATCCTTAGTGTTTGCATTATATCTCAAACTTGGAAATACAATAAAAACTAGAATTTCTTTCATGAGAATTTTAGTAGAATATAAAAATATATAA
Source organism: Alexandromys fortis (assembly GCF_014885135.2). Taxonomy (NCBI): domain Eukaryota; kingdom Metazoa; phylum Chordata; class Mammalia; order Rodentia; family Cricetidae; genus Alexandromys; species Alexandromys fortis. Next base: position 2,775,292 of record NW_026068026.1, on the reverse strand, counting down.
TTCACACATAGGAAAAGGACTTTCCAACATGTTTATTAACATGTTTATGGTTTAACCTGATTTTTAGATACTAAAGTGTCTCTATCTTCTGGACTCTTTTGTATGTAAAGTCCAGTCCTTATAGAAAACACCTGTTATAATGAACTTAAACATTTAGATATGGGTTACTATTAGCCAGCAAGTTTTGAATGTCAGAATACAACTGACTTATGATTTATAAATCCATAAAAACTAAAGTTTGTTCCTTCATGTAGCTATATTTTACCAGTCAGTGGAATACGGGTTAGGAAGAGAGACAATTACGGGAGGAAATGGGAATCTCAGGCGTGAAGAAAAAGAAACAGAGGCATATTTTGCTCATTTGACTAGTTCAATTGTTTATGACAAGAGGCTTCTAGCCTAGGGCTATAACTGCTTAACAGACAAGTGAGAGCCCACTAGCTCCCAGTGGATCTAGAATGCATTGGAGTTATGACCACAAGACAGTAAGAACTGTATGGAACATAAAGCTCTTCCAAGTGGTCTCTCCCACACCTGAGCTGATCCTTCTGTATTGCCATGGAAGCATCATGAAGCCTAATGTTGGGTCTACAGTGGCACACGAATGGCTAGAAATGCATTGCATTTTCTGTTTTAATATATCTTTACCAAATTCCGAAGATTTCATACAATGTACTTGGATCTCAACTCTTCTCCCAGATCCCTTACAACCTCCCCTTCCCCTCACTAAACAAAATTCCAGACAAATGTTTCCCAATAAAGTATACTTTCAAATATATGAGTATAACTTGTGTGCTATTTGATAGAAAATAGCACCGAAAACTGACTCTGTAGTGCTTACTAGACAGTTACAAAAAATAGAAATTAGCAAATATTTTTGACTAGAATTCTGTTATGTTTATCAAAATCGTAAACACATTAGTCAATTGAGAAGTTTGAAGTTTTCAGAGTATTTTAAGAAGATTAAATCCATCTCACAGCTATCTTTGGAGTACTGATTTTGTCTCTCAAGAATGTGTTATCCATACCCACTTCTTCATTCTTCTTTATGGTTCCATGCATATCTCTGGCAGCTTTCTGTTTTCCTACATTTTTGTTCAGTTCACTCAACATGTAAATTTATTTCATTTATGAATAAAAATTTTCATTTTATAATTTTTGAAGTTGGACTTGAGAAGTAGAGTTTTTAAAATCTGCCTTCATTCTCAAAATGTGCATTAAAAGTCAAACTAGGACTATTTAAATCCCAGCCCTATAGATTTTTTTGTTCCTCATAATCATATTGGTGGTTAGCTTTTCGATACTTTAGCTGTGATTAGCAGTCTTCTGTTGCTTACTGTTGGCTCAGTAGTTTTGCATCAGGTAATAAACAAGTCCACAGAATAAGTTTAACTTTTTTAGCTTCTAAACTACAGTAGAGAAGCCTCCACCAAGCTAGTGCAACAACACTAGTAATAAAAACAAATATTTTCCCAAACACTTGATGATTCCCAGTTCTCATTCAGTAACAGGAATTGTTCTGTTCTCTTCTTTCTGTATGGTTCTCTGGCTTTGAAAGAAGATTCTGCCTTTCTGATGAAGGGGAAGGCTAGCTGGTAAAAGGAATGACGTCACTGTGGCTGACTGCTGAAAGGCATGATGTCACCGTGGCTGGCTTCTGAAAGGAATGATGTCACTGAGGCTGACTGCTGAAAGCAATGATGTCATTGTGGTTGGCCGCTAAGAAAGATGATGTCACCAGAGTCCCTCAGTGTTTCTCCTAGTTTAATATGTTCATATTGAACTCGCCTAGAATGGAGAAATTATCTCATCGCTTTTACAATTTCATACTAAAAGCTAAGTCAGGGCCAGAGAAATTAGATCAGAACTTTGGGAGGTGGCAAAGATATTTGATTCCTTCCCCCTACTTTACCCTTGCTTCTCAGTTGGTATTTCAGGCATCCGAGTTTGGAGTTTCTTATTCTTTCTAAAAACATCTTGGAAAATTATTAAGTGTAAATTCCTGTTCTGCTATTTGAAAGTCATTGATCTAACTATCATGATCCAGTCTTTCAACTCTGCTGGGGCAAATATCATTAAGGAGTAAAAATGCAGCAATGTACGCATTTCTTCCTGTGACCAGGCTCCTTCTTTATCTACTGTCCTGTTGGCTGGGACAGAAACTCACGCAGTACCCAACTATCTAACACGGAAAAGCAAATCAGCACACACATGCTCTATTTCTTCTCTCTCTCTCTCTCTCTCTCTCTCTCTCTCTCTCTCTCTCTGTCAAATTTACAATTTCTCATTTAATTACGTCTATGACCAGAAATATAGGCTGATAAAATGATTTATTAAGATAAAGAGCGTGCTCGGTATTCCTAAGGTGGAATGGAGTTAATTGGCCCCTGGAGAAGCAATTCCCCTTAGCACTGCTCACATACGCACAGATATTAACCCAAAGACTTGCTAATGGAAAGATGACTCATATCACATATAGATCATTTCACAAAATGTCTTACGGAGGGATGGAGTTATTGCTATGGAGATTAGATGAATTTAGGAGTACGTTCCTGACGAACTTCAGACACGAGATTTTATTTAGTTCCTCTTCTGCATCCTGGGAACATACTGGAAAGAACACATGGTACATGGGCAACGTTTCCAGGCTTCACAACTGAGTCTCTGTAGATTTTCATAGCTGTATTAGAAGAATCAGGAATTCTTCAAGGGACCCCTTGATGTGACGAGATGTGAAGGTAGTATTGTAGAGAAGGAGATAAGATACCAACAGTCAGGTAAAATAAACATTCACATCCACAAACCCTCACTGAGTGGCAACTCTGCCTCGGTGAGTAAACAGGCAGAAGAGGGCTGAGAGTTGTGTTTTATGTCCTCAGAGAGGTAACATTTTAGTGTAAGCAACAGACAAACTGAAACAATGCAACATTTAAGTGGCAGAGCAGGCTCTACATACCACAGGTTGTGTGTGTGTGTGCCTGACAGAGCCTTATATTGCTTGAACAAGCTAGCGCTCATCGGGATTAATCAATATACAGCTTCTAAAATGTTTTAAATCCCGTAGTTATTATTCTCATGATGGTATCATTGCTGTTGATGCTTATTTATATTTATTCATTTCATTGATTATTATAATTGCTATGGGCATAAACTCTGTGATGACATTGACCTCTTCCATTTGTCTCCTGGCTTTCCAACTATGTCTCAGACCACTTACATCAAATTATTATATAGTTTCAACTTCAGTCCATCTGTGTAATCACTTCCTAGAATTCATATCCTCTACTCAACCAAATACACCACTCCATCTCTCGATTCAGCTATCAAATAATATAAGCATGATTCCTGGCATGTTTTGAACAGTTGAAAGGCTATTTGGATGGCAGAACAATGTATAGTACAACTTAGATAGGCAAAAGGAAAAAGTTTTCTTGCAACTTCAGAGGAATGGCTGCCAGGCAAGACATTCCATGTGCTGGGAGAAGGATTCACGTGACAGAAGAGTGAGAATTGCCATGGTGGGTTTCCTGTAGTGGGATTATTTAAATAATCCCCTGGGATTCTAGCAATGGACATAGCTGCTAGCTTTAATATCACAATCTGTAGGTATCTTGCTTCAGGCCACACTTGGTCAAAGTGTAAGAGTGTTATTATAATATGTAAAATCATCAAACTGTCTAAGAAAGTTATCTATCAGGGGGAGGGTAATCCAAATTCTTGGCATTTCTACAAGATGTCATCAACAAAAGTGTTGGGTCACATATGTAGCTATTCTGTGACATGTGTTGCCTGGGAGCCTCAGACTGGACCAAGTTATAGCTGGCAAATCAATCAAAGCCATATCAATCATTGAAGGCACAGCATTATTTGTAGAAAATGTGCAGGCAACCAGTCACAAACAGGTCCAATGGCAAACAGGAGCAGAGAAATGGCTATTGTCTGCTTCTACTTCCACATAGAGAAAACGCATGAATCAGTGCAGTGGTGTGCCTCCCATGAGTAAGCACTGTCAGTATGCTGGCAAACCAGTGACCTCCAAGAACATATATACAATTCTCCATTAATCTAGAGAATCCCTTGTCAGAACAGATTCATAAACCTTAACAATTTTCATTCTGGCAAACCGTGTTCTGGTAAAGCTATTTAATAAAAAATTGTAAGCATTTATTATATGATAGGTACTATTATGAATTCAGTAGAAGGGAGAACACAAATATACCTAGAGGGCTTGCATTTTGTTAGAATTGTTATCTGTGTTCTATGCAATATGCAAAAAGCTCAGGGAAAGTATGTTTTAATCAATATCCATACACCTAGAACATGGTAATGCCAAGACTAAAATATAGATCTTTGGCTTTAGGATCCTACTCTTTATCTCCTAATCCCTTGTTTCTGTTCTTCAAACTACGTCTGTTTACTGCAGAAAATGATAACCGGAGAAAAACTTGAGTTAATTTTCAAAATCACTATACTCATGGAGACTAGTTAATACAACAGATTATTACTAGGAATTGTAACTTTCATGTATTTTCTAACACTAAGAAAGAAATTTTAGTATGAGATTAAGACACAAAAATTTACATTTATGAAACATAACCACCATGTGGGCATGACCAATGGTCTTGAGAAGAAATCCCAAATATATGTAAAATGGTTGTACAGAGTAGTAATTTTAATACAACTACTTGAAGATTTGATGCTATTGCAGTCATAAAATACTTAAGCAAATTTTAAAAAATGTGAAGGAGAGTTGTATTACGTAAAGACAGCATAATTAAGTTTCCTTTATTAATTAATTGAGAAAACTTATAAGACCAAAGAGGAAACAATGATGGGCAAGTTTCATACTGAGTTTGGAAATAGGTTGAATCCCTATAGATAAGTAATAAAGAAAGAGCCCCAATCAAAAAGCAAACTTAAGGAGAGAATCAAAGGGAGGCAGAAGCTCCCATAAGCTCCTGAAGGAAGTGTACTGGTTTTATTGAATGTATAGTAAGTTTTACTGAATGTAGAAACTAGCACAAGTAATGTGTGTGGTAATCCCTGATAACTTTCTGCTGAATGACAGGAGATTCATTAGAAAATGGGTATGCTGGAGATCACAGGAAGTCAAAGTGATTTGAAAAACAGCCCTTTGTGAAGGAATGAACTGAACTAGCATAATAAGAGAGGTGCAGCTCTGCAGTAGGATCTCTCCAGGAGTGTGCTAAGCCCTGGGCTCCATCCTCAGTGCCACAATGAAAAAAGAGTATAGTTAAGGAAAGAGTAGAACCCAAAGAAAATTTGCCTGTGGATTGCATAATCAGAGTTAGGAAGGGCAGACTAATAATAGCGGCAAAGCCTGGCTAAGCTTTTAGCTTGTACCATTCACTTTTAAGACCCTCTTTCGTGGCTTCCTTAGTTAATCCTTTGACCAATCTGCTGAAGGAGTAATGTTTTTCTACCATTCTATAGATCAGGAGACTGACTTTCAAAGAAGCTAATTAGATCTCCTGGCTATTACATGACCTATCAAGACTTCAAACCAGCAGCCAAGTTTTCAGGGTCAGTGCGGATGCTAATTCTCTGCATTTAAAAATATTGAAAGTTTCACTGGTCAGACTAGAGTGCAGTCCTTTGAAAAGTGAAGATCATTAGTCCCTTTTAACACAAGAAGAAAGTCTCTTGCATGAAGATAAATGGGCATGTAAGCTCTCAAGCTGAGAAGTCTCAAAGGCCACACTCAACCCCAAAAATCTTTACTGTTCTGCAACCGACCATAGCACGATACTTGCCTTCATCTCGGTTTTTAAGTGTTATATAGGAGCAAGAATTAATAGACTAGGTCATTACAAAAAATGGAAATCAATGAATAAATTTTGAAGAGACTTATGGAGAGAAAAGAAATATCTTCCAGTTCATAGAAAGTTGATCATTAAAAATATAGTGATAATGTCATGTACTGAACAAAAATATTTCTTCCTGAAGTTGTATTATCTATACTTCTACTACTTAGTGCCAGAGAATGTAAATTTAATCTCTCTTCCCTATGACAACCCTTCAGCTCTTAGAGATAAGTAGCCTACTGTTGGAAATGCTCTTTTCCTTAGTGTAAATGTCCTTTGCTTCTTTTCTTTCTTTTCATTTTTATCACCCTTTATGTCCTTATCTGAATATATTAAAGTTCATCAATATCCTTCAAATTGTGAAGCATAGAACTAAATCTAAAATGGCAGGTCAGGAAAGACATTAAAAATAATAGAACAAAGCTATATAGTCTTCTTTCTACATATAGTACATCTTACAGAAAAACTTAAATGTCTTGCTGTATATGAGATACATCATACCATGGATGCACGAAATGTTTAATTTACCTAAAATTTTACCCAAGTTAATTCTACTTGACAATTTAAAAAAGAAGTAGAAATAAGTTTATAAAATAAATCCATGAGAAAAAAATGGGGAAATACAGTTTCTCACATGTGATGTGTTTGGTTTACTCCATTTCAAGACACTTTATCATGTTTGGAGTATGCCCATAATCTCTTTTAAAATGTATTTATTTTTGATTTATAGAATAGTTTTTGACTTTTGATAAGTTTATTTCATGTCCTGCCCCTTTGCTGAAATTGTTGCTTCTAGTATTCTGACATAATTTTTGTTTTCCCTTATGTATATAATATTATATCACCTACAAATAGAGACAATTTGGCTTCTTTTCCCATTTGTGGGAAAAGTTTTCTGCTCTTGTCTTATTGCTCCAGCTACTTCTTCAGGCCTTGTATTGAAAAAGAAAAAGAGTGGAAATTGTGGACAGTCATGTCTTGTTTCTTATTTTAATGGAATTCCGTTGAGTGTTTCTCCATTTAAGAGAATGTTGGTGTCTTATTCACTTTCCTGTTACTGGGAAAAGAAAAGACATGACCCAGGCAACTGACAAAAGAAAGTGTTGAATAGGGCTTACAGTTTCAGAGGGTTACAGTCGATGATGGGAGAGCAAACATGCTGATTGCAGCTACAACATCTGAGAGATAGGTCATATCTTAATCCACAGGTAAGAGGCAGAGAGAACACACTGAGAAAGGCTCAAGTCTTTTGAAATATCTAAAAACACCCCTAGTGACACATGTCTTCCAATAAGGTCACACCACCTAATTCTTCCAAAAGAACACTACTAATTGGGGAGCAAATATTCATCCACAAGCCACTAATTGCACAGCCTGGACCCTATAGGCTTGTGTGTATATTGTAATGCAAAGTGCATTTCATCCATCTTCACTTTTCAAATCTAAAATTGAAGACCACATTGCTCCAAAACCAGCACAGTCAAGTTTTTTCCACAGTGATAGCTTACTTCTTGTACCAACACCTGACTTAGATATTTTTCTATTGTGGTGATAAAGCACCATGACCATGGCAACCTGTAGAAATATTTAGTTGTGCTTACAGCTTCAGAAGGTTCCAGAGTCAATGAGGGCAGAGGGAAGATGTGGTAGAAGAAACACCTTAGATGTCATGTCTTGATTGATCTGCAAGTAGGAAACAGAGAGAACACATGAAGAATTTAGCAAATCTTTCAAAATTTATAACATAATTGGAAACTAAATATAGGAAAAGTGGTTAAATACTACACACTGATTCAATAGATAAAATCATATAAAAATTATCCAGTTCACACTTTCTGACAAAGTTACATCCTCCTACTATATTTTGTTTGTTTCTTTGAGACAGGGTTTCTCTGTGTAACAGCCCTGGCTGTCCTGGAACACACTTTGTAGATCAGGCTGGCCTCAGACCCATGGAGATCCACTTGCCTCTGCCACCTGTGTGCTAGGATAAAAGGCATGCGCCACCACACCTTGCCTTACTACATTATTTTAACACATTTATTCATTCATATTATGACCCTGCCCATGTCACAGTATAAAAGACTGCATAGTGTTCAACTCCTAGACTCAGGGATCACTGAAGAAGAGGGCTGGAAGGATTCTAAGCTCTTGACGCAGGAAGCAACAGCAGCAAAACAATATCTACGAAGCCTGACAAGGTCAGTGAGATAGCCACATAAGAGCTCATGGTGCCTGGAAGTGACTGCACAAGACCCACACAAGATCCAACCAGCCAAAATCCCAACACGGACAGAGGAGGCCCTCATGAGGCCCCATCCCCTAGCTATGGAGTTGTTGTTATCTGAAGGCAGTCAGGTCTTTTTTTCAGTTGTGTACCCAAGAGAAGCTACCTATACTCCAGTAGATGGTCCAACCTCCGTGTTCATATAAGCAGTGGATGCAGTGGTTTTACAACATATTGCATGAAGATGGGAGGGAAAATTGGTGATAATATAGAAGAGAAATTAGAGAGGAGATCAGGGGAGTATATTTGATCAACATATTACATGTGTGTATATAATTCGCAAAGAATAAAAAGAAAAAATGGTAACGATTTTAGAGTTGTTGCCATTAAGTTTTTACTTTAGATCTTCAAATGTGTTTTTCTTCATATAGAATATTTCTAAAGTTTTAATGTCAAAACAAAATGCCTTGAGTTATTAATAACAGTTTTATACATGCTTACACACCTAGAGCCAAGACTACAATGAAATTTGTCAATTTAGACAAATTGTTAACGTTTGCATAGTGTAGCCTTATAAATTCCTTGACCTATGAACTATATAACACAAAAGGTAGATAATTTGTACACCTACAGATAGTTTTAAATAGTAAATCTATTATCTCATCCTTATATACTCTGTTAATGATATTTAAAGAGTTAATAATTTCAATTTAAGTTGTAGAAATAATTAGCAAGAAAAGAATGTCCCTTAAGAAAGGTTGTCACTATTCATCTCCCCTTACCAGTCTTCACAAGTGACTCTGCATTATCATGAATTTGCAATTTATAATCTATCTGCTCTAAAGAAAGAGTCCATTAAAATTTATGACATGAATGGGAACTAAATACAGGGAAAGTGGCTAAATACTACACACTGATTCAATGGATACATTCATATTGCATAATAATTTATTCTCTTCAGGCATTCTGGCAAAGTCAAATCCTCCTGCTACATTATTTTAAACACACTGTTAAAATCAAGCATACTACATAATATACTCATTCTGCCATACAACATTGATTGAGTCTCGATTTCATACATATTTCCCAGTCAAAATGTTCTAATAGGAGTATTCTAAAAATAGAGAAATGGAAAATTTGGTTGGGATTGGAATTTTAAATCAACATACCTTTCATTTTCCTGCTGTAGCTTTGGCTTCTTGGTTTTCAGCACACAGTACTGCTACAGTTTGCACGTATGTTCTCACAAGGCTTAAGCAGTAGCGCTTGGTCTTTAGGGTGACAATGTTGGAAAATGACACTTTCAGGTATTGGTGTTTGGAACTGCCAAGTGTTGATTTTTGTGTCAACTTGACACAAGCTGGAGTCATCTGAGAGGAAGGAACATCAATTGAGAAAGTGTCTTCATAAAATCAAACTGTAGGCAAGTTAGTTGGGCATTTTCTTAATTATTGATTGATGGGTGAAGGCCCAGTGTGGTGATATTTTGTTTGTGACTTAACAAATAAATCTTTCCTGAAGATTAGAGTGTGGAGCTAGCCACTAGTTAGCCATAGAGGCCAGGCAGTGATGATACACAGCTTTAATCCCAGCATTTGGGAGGCAGAAACAGACTGATTTCTGTGCATTCAAGACCCACTCTGGCCTACACAGGATTGATTCAGTCTAAAAGAGAATCAGAGCCAGGCGGTGGGTTTACACCTTTAATCCCAGTACTTGAGAGACACAAATCTTTAATCCCAGAGCTAGGGAGGTGGAAACAGGAAGGGATATGGCTGGGCAGAAAGAGGAATATAAAGTGGGAGGAGGCAAGAGTTGACCGCATTCAGTCTGAGGTTTTGTAGAGACAAATTTGGTCTGAATTCATAGGAACAGGATCTTGTCTATTTATTCTGAGCATTCAGAGAGGTAATAACTCTAGTGGCTGGCTGCTCTTCTTCTCTGATCTTCCAGTTTTAACCCCCTAATATCCGACATTGGATTTTTATTTAATAAGACTAATTATGATTGCATTACCGACCAGCTTTTTGTGGGTGATGCCATCCCTGGACTGGTGGTCCTGGGTTCTATTAGGAAGCTAACCGAGTAAAAGAAAGGGAGCAAGCCAGTAAGCAGCACCCCTCCATGGTCTGCATCAGCTTCTGCCTCCAGGTTCCTGTCCTGTTTGTCCTGTTTGAGTTCCTGTCCTGACTTTCTGTGATGAACAGTGTAATGTGAGCATATAAGCCAAATGGACCCTGTCCTCCTCAACTTGCTTTTGGTCATGATGTTTCAAGACATTAATAATAAATCAAACTACCCTATGATTATTCTTTTGGAGAGGGTTATTAAACTACAGAATGTCTCCAGATTCCTAATTGAAGCTGTGTTCTTTTGTTTCCATGTCCACTCTACAATTTACTGTGTCAAAATTTCTACCAGAACTGAGCTGATACTGTCCTCTAACTTCCAAAATATGAGTTAAATAACCTTCCAAATTGATCTATGTCATATGATTTGTTATATAAAATTATAGACTGATAATAGATAAATGAATGTTATATCAGTGATTGATTGTATTTATACTGATAGATAGGTGATAGACACACAAATGCATGGAAAGAAAGGTAATGGATGATATGTGATAAATGATAGATGATAGATAAATAGGTAGGATGGATAGATATATAGATAGATGATAGATAGATAGATAGATAGATAGATAGATAGATAGATAGATAGATAGATATAAATAGATGGTAGATAATAGATAGATGGTAAATGATAGATGACAGATTAATAATATATAGATTGATATATTATAGATAATACATAGAATAAATACTGTGTATCCTGTATCTGAATTCATAAAAAGGTAATTCTCTATTTGAAATGCTAGCTTTTTTTGAATGGTAGCAACTCAATTCACTCTTATCCTTGGGAAATTTCCTTTTGACTTTCACACTGCTTTTGACCACCTTTTCCATACTGACAGATGTGTGTTCTCCAGAAATTCTCTAGGCTATTGTTTTCTGTTTTTTTTTTTTTAATTTCTTTCTGTATATTGAGCTATAAATTTATATAAAATAGGCCCTAGTGGCTCAGGCCCACTCTCATTAGTTCTCACAAATTGGGCTTCTCTGGATGCAACAGGCTAGGGTTTCATTTGAATCTAGATATATTTCTTTTGTCTTCATTTGTTTTTCTTCTCATTTTCCCTCACTGGTTCAGGAAGCCATCTCAGCTCTCAGAGTGTTTCATATGCTCAATCTTCATAGTAATCCTCTTGGCAAGGACCTTGCCCTTGTTTGTATGCAGTAACGCCAATGGCATACTAAGTGACACTTTAAGGGCCTCTGGGTTTGTCATGTTAATATTCATTGGGCCTTCCTGGCTGAACAATCTCTTTCTCTAAATGTTTACATCATCCTCCTTGTAGATTTGCATACATACAGCCAAAGGAACAACTTGATGTGTTTCCATGGGACTGGAGAACAGGAAGCCACTGTTCTCTTTTCTTTTTGCCTTGGCCATTTTGGTAAATTGCTGGACAATGACAGCTTTGACCAAAAGAAAGGATGCTCTGTGGTTGTTGTTAGTGTCATTTTTAATAGATCAGCTACTCTGCAGATCTGAATCATAGAACAGAATCAAATGCAGATCTCCCAGCAGAATCGTTCCCCAAAATTCTCATCAATCTTTCCTCTTACTTTGGGAAACTTTTCAAAATTTAAAAATCCATTTGATTTTTTTAAAGGTTTTCTCTTATTTTCATTTGTTTTCTTTAGCACTTCATGTTTTTCTTCTTAAGTTTAGATCTTACAAACATCTCAGTTTTCTCTATTCTTAGCACTGTTAATTTTACATTGTGTGATGTGTAGCTTGTCTGATGTTGTCTTTCTTAAATACATTTAGTATTTTAGTTATTATGTGATGAGGCGATATTTTTTTCTTGCCAAGTATACTTGGTGTTCTGTCTGCTTCTTATTTTGATAGGCACCTCCTTCTTTAGGTTAAGGAAATTTTCTTCTATGATTTTGTTGAAAATATTTTCTGTGCCTTTGACCTGGGTTTCTTCTCCTTCCTCTATTTCTATTATTTTTAAACTTGGTCTTTTCATAGTGTCCCAAATTTCCTGGATGCTGTGGGCCAGGAGTGTTTTATATTTCACATTTTCTTTGATCAAAGTATCCATTATGTCTATCATGTCTTCAGGGCCTGAAATTCTGTCTTCTATCTCTTGTATTCTGTTGGTAAGGCTTGCTTCTGAAGTTCCTCTTTAAGGTTCTAAATTTTTTATCTCGGGGGGGGGAGGGGATACTGAGGGGATTCAGTTTGAGTTTTTTTAATTGATTCTATTTCTACTTTGAAATTTTGAACTGTTTTATCCATTTCCTTCCACTATTTGTTTGTGTTTTCATTAGTTTCTTTAATTGATTTATTAATTTCTTTTTAAGGTTCTCTATCATATTCATAAAGGCAAATTTATGATCGTTTTCTGGTGCCAAAGCTCTGTTGCAATATTCATGGCCTGCTATGGTGTTATTTCTGGGCTGTAGTGGAGACATACTGTCCTGGCTGGTATTTATTGTGATTGTAGGTTGCCATGTGGGATTGAGAAGATTATAATTCTAGGAACTGATAACTGGTATTGTCTTTGTTCTCCCTGGCTTCTGCTGTCCTCTCTGGTGCTTAGAAGAGTTTGGTGGCTATGTAAGAAATCTGTCTGGGATTCTGATGGTTTTGACTACTGAGAGTTGCATGTAAAATGTACATCTGGGGCTGGCAAGATGACACTTAGGGATAGGGATGGGCTTGGTGGCAGAGGTGATCCACAGGAGTGAGGAAAACAGAATATCCCACCAGGATCTGATTAGTTCCTTGGAAATGATAGCAGAGGGTAAGGAGAGTCCACAGCAAAAGGTTAGCTACAGTTAGCATACTCCCTGGCAGAAGTGATCTGTGGGTTCTTAGGGAATGTGTGCTGATGTTGAGGGAGGGCTGGGGCAAAGTAATGAGTGAGAGGAATGAAGTTATGAGGTCAGGGAGATCTATGTCATCTTCTGGAGATGCGGACAGTGTGGGGAATGTGAGAGTCTGCTGCCGAACTGGGGATGAGACTGGAGCATTGAGTCTCAAGGAGATGAGGGAGAGGGGAAGACCTGCAGTTAGCCTACCTGTTTCCCTGGTCATAATACCTATGTGTATTCACATATTTTAAATCATTCAGATTGGTTGTATATAACACACTATAAGTACTATGGAAGGATGGATAGACTGTGTTGCTAGAGAATAATTTGGAAAAATAATCCTGTACCACCAGTACAGGCATTTTTATCTCAGAAAATTTAAATCTGTGGTAGTTTAAATTCATGCAGAAAAATCCATGGGTAATGAAAGCCATCTATAACAAATTTTGTTCATTCATCCACATTTTGGTTATTCACAGGAACTCTCAGTCCTAAAAGGGATGTCTCCAACAAATTCCTCCTCTCAAGGCTCAGGGAAACCTACAGAAAAGGAGGTGGAATGGGTGTAAGAACCAAAGAAGATGGAGAATAACAAGAAAACAAGATATTCTAAATCAAAATGACTAGAGCTCATACGAACTCACAGAGCCTGGGGCAGCATGCACTGGGCTGTGCCAGTTCTTAACCTTAATTATAGATTCTAGTTTAGTGTTTTTATGGATACCTGTGTGTGATGTAAAGAATGGGTCTCTGATTCTTCTGCTTTGTCTTGCGCTTTTCCCACTGCTTGTTTTTTCCAACTCATGCATTTGTTATTTTTTTATTTTATTGTATTTTGTTATTATCCCTTATAAGCCTATTTGTTTGCTAATGAGAGATAGAAAGAGAGTGGAACTAAATAGGAGCAGAGGTGGGGAACAACTGGGAGGAGTAGTGAGAGGGGACATCATAATCAAGATATATTATATACAAACAATTCTATTTCAATAAAAGAAAAACATAAAACTCATATTTAGACCTTCTAAAATTTTTAAAAGAATATACTTAGCTTGTGTGCAATACTTTTTTACATAACACAGCACAGATTTTGACGTCTTTGTATTTATAAGAACAAACTCTTCCAAAATGATTAGAAAAGCCATGTGATTCAGCCATCTGAAAAAAATGAAATATTAGAGTGACAAAGTAAGGTTAGAGAAACAGTAAATGATAGTAGATCCTGTTATTTCCAGATGATACAGCTCAAGACCCCCAACTTGTGGATATTTGAAACTTTAAATAGCATAGAACATTGTATTCCAATTCATTTTTACTATACATATCTGCTCATGGTATAGTTTAATTTAAAAACAAGATGTAGTAATAAATTAACAATATAATACAGTGGTTTCTCAATCTATGGGGTGTGATTCCTTTGGGGGTCATAGAGCAGACATGCTGCATAGCAGATATTTACATTACACTCATAACAGTAGCAAAATAACAGTTATGAAGTAGCAACAAAATAATTTCATGGCTGAGGTTCACCACAACATGAGAAACTGTATTAAAGGATTGCAAGCATTAGGAAGATTGAGAACAACAGATAGAATAGAATAGATAGAAGATAGATTAACAAGATATCATCAGATCAGGCACTGAAAATATCCCACAGACATTGACTAAGTTAGCTGTAGTCCCTGATCGAGAGATACAGGGCATTGTAGAGCATCCCTTACTGAGGCTTTCAAATAAAAGAACAAATAACAACATAAGGAAAGCATCAAATTAGTTGTTTACAAGATACCTGCAGACAGTTGTTTAGGAGTGAAGTGGGATGTCCTTCTCTATGCTGTGAATATATGTCATTCCTATTAGTTGACAATTAAAGCTGCTTTGGCCTATAACAAGACAGGAAATCTACACATATATACAGGAGAAGATGGGCAGAGTCAAGAGGAATACTAGCCAGCCACCCAAGAAGAGAGATGCCAGTCACAGCCCAAGGAAAAAAATGCCAGAACAGAGGTAAAAGCATGGCCACATGGTGATACACAGATCAATAAAAATGGGTTAATTTATAAGAGAGAGCTAGCCAGTAATATCCCAAGCCACTGGGATATTATTCGTAATATTTGCCTCTGAGTGATTATTTCATAAGTGACTGCAGAGACTGACAGGTGGGGAAAGAAACTGGTCTGGTGGGACCAGGTGAGACAGATAAAACTTCCAGGTACAGGGGAGTTGAGTCAGCAAGCTGAACTTTCCAAATGATATTTACCATCATGACTGAGTTCCCCACACCTGAACTTCCAGATTCTCCTTCCCACTCTGGGCACTGTGTATCACAGGATAAAAATAGTGTACTGGCCATGGTTTGCCTTCCTGATGTTTTCAAGAACACAATGTTTTATTTTGGGGCTCATGTTGATGTGTGTTTCTCCCTTCATCACAGAGTTAGGAGTACCAGCCCACCTCCAGACAAGCCTAGGAGTACACACTGAAACAAGCATTCTTGGGTTGTAAGTGGAAGGTACGCAGACAGATCACTTCCAGTGCCAAGTTCTCAGTGAACTCAAACTATACATGACCATTTATAGATACAGTTATGCAGCAAAAAAGGATTTAAATTGTAAATTATAACAAGATCTTGCACTGCAGACTTTTTGCCATTCCAATTATGAGACAACCGACATATCGGAGGAAAGAGCAGACAGAATGAAATATTGTGAAATAGGTGCAAATATGAGCCTGAACTGATCCACACAAATTCCAGCACAGAAGTTCTTGAACAGAAAAAATTAATTCTAAATTAACTTTATGTCTTGATGCCAATATAAATAGAGTGAGAATGTTAGAAAATATCGTGGTGAATTGATTAATAAAATAGAAATGGAGAAAATATTGTAGCTAAAGACCAATTACTTACAAGTGAATGGGCAACTATTCAAGCATTTTATTTTTAATTATTATGTATTAATCCCATCAGTTCACACTGTCAAGTATAAACACATACGTGAAATCAAACCTTATCTTCAAAGCATTTTCTTATAGCATCCATACAAAATTAACTATAAATCTCCATACCGGGCTGCCTTTGTGTTTCCTAACGATGATCAACAGTGCATTGGAGACAAATCCTCATGAATTTTCACAGGTTTTTGAAGCATTCAGGGAAGCGAAGCTCATGGAGGTAGAGAGCAGACTAGTGATCAGTGGCTCAGGTGGGACTGGGTGAAGAAGGGCAAACGCTGTCAATGTGCAGTGTAACCCAGACAGGAAGAGCTGGGCTTTATGTAATAGAATATGACTGGGATTAATAATAATGCCATAATGCATCCCACAATGTCTTGCAATAAGGTTCAAAAAAAAAGAGAGAATTTTGAATGTGCTCTCTCTGGAGAACTGATAAATATGGAAGACAATACATATTCTAAGTAGCTTGATTTACTCATTCCAAAATTTGTGTCTGTACATAGATTTTGCATCACGCTCCATTAACACAATTATTATTTGTCAATTAAGAGTAAAAAACAAAAGCGGAGGAGATGGGTCTGTGGATAAAGTACCTGCTGCACAAGCATGAGGGATGTCAGGAGTTCAGATCCCTAGAAACCAAGTTAAAACCAGGCAAGCTGTATGCTACCTTTAATCCTAGTGTGTAGGATACAGAAAGGAGAGACTCCCTGGGTGAGGCAGTCAGCTAGACTATGCGGAAGTCTAGCTAGTCCAAGTCCAGTGGGAAACTCATCTCAGTCACAGGAGGATCTGTGAAAAAAGATATACAATATCAGCTTGAGACCTCTACACTCGTGTGCACACATGTGCACATGCAAACCTGTATATACAACTGAATACTGCAAACATGAAATAAAAAAATAAAAGAAAGGAGAAAAAAAAACAAACACGAGGCTTAACAAGAGTATTGTTCCTGTGTCATCTTTGGAGAGTGCTAGGTTTTTGCTTTCTGTGTTTTGGGGTAGGAGCATTCTATTAGGAACTCGAGAACTCACTAAGAATGGTCCAGTTGTTTTAAGATTAACATTGGTCTTAAAGATTGTTCATAATCAATTTGAATGGATATGGTGATAATTAATATTTTACTACCATTTTATATTTATGACAGACACACTTGAAATAAGTGTCCTAAGCAGAGCAAAACTGAAACAAAACCTAGTAAATTCAGATAAATGCATTTTTTCATGCATGCATATATAAATAAACAAACAGCCTTCTGGTTTATATCCGGTATTCCTACAAGAAACAACAAACTTGCATTCTCCAGATTTGCTTTGTGGAAGAACAGTGAATATTAACGAAGAACTCTTTTGAGAAACTGTTTGAGGTAGTGTTTTCATCTAACATACTCTTATACACACAGTTTAAGTGTAGTCCTCTCTATACTCAAGGAAATGGCTCTTTGCAACACACAGAGATCATTACTGAAAATCACAATTCTTCAAAAGGCAGAGTTCTGCGCCCCAACTGGAACATGCACAACAGCTCTGGCACCTAAGGCTCAGAGACCATTGCGGTCCGACAGGGTGATTCTAAGAAGCAGAAGAACAGCTGTCTGCTATGAGATTCTGTGCACTGAAAACGTCAGAAGAAATATGCATAAAGTCTCACCATCATAGAGTCTAAACAAAGTGTGAACAAGGACAGCAATACATGGTGCCATCGTGGAAGGAGGAAAGCTCAAGAGAACTCCATCCTGAATGAGGAACGACAATCAACTAAGAAATGCTAAGAGCAGGAATGATAATAGTCCCCAGGCAGGAGCATACTGGGGTTATTCAGAACTAAAGGCCAGACCTGAACATTTTACATAGAAGTAACATTATATGGACTGAGAAGATTGTGTAGATGAATTTAGGTTTATTTGTGTATGTGTGTGTGTGTGTATGTGTGTGTGTGTGTGTGTGTGTGTGTGTATACTTGGGTATAAAGCAAGAACTAAAACAACTACAGTTAAAAAAAATGCCATAAAATTGAAAGTGAGTAAATACATTGGAAGATTTGGAGAAAGTTTTGAAACCTCAAAAACTAGAAAAATATTAAAAATAAATATATCAGTTTTAGAATTAGATACCATTACTGTTACATAAGACTGAAGAAAATTCTCCTCTCCAAAGAATTCGGTAATAGGAGAGAAATATAAAAAAAATAATGAGATGATGATAGAAAATAAGGGGAATACCAAAGCAATTTGTAATTAGTTAAGATGCTAACACTGTAGGGACTTCAAAGTTGGCTCAAAAGACACCAAGAAGAAGTTCTCAGAACAAAGGAGATTTATTTTTTCTGGAACAAAGATTGGGAAATAAGAGAAAAGGACGGGAGATAGAGGTCAAGGGATAAAGGGAAAAGGAACAAAGGAAAGGGGGAAGGGATGTTTGTCTTAGAGGACAAAGGACTGTGGAAGTGGAAATGATGGTCAAGATTGGGTGGAAGGGGATGTCTCAGTTAATGCTCAAGTTGTGTGGGGCCATCTGAGGTTGGGGAAGTGCAGTCTGTGAGGCTGGACCAGCATGTAGATTCTGAGGAAACAGCTAGGGCTGATACTGGAGCAGTCCATGGCTGCTTTGAAATCTGCTGGGACAGATGGACTAGATACAAGGGCATAGTTATTTTTTTTTTATCTTGACTGTACATTTGAAACTGTTAGGTTCATGTGCCTTATAGTTGGGAAGAGGAGTACCAAGACCAGGGAGGGGGGAGAGAATCCACCCTTAGGAATAGGCAATAGGCAGGAAAATGTAGAATGTTGGGTGGCAAAATAATTATCTTTTATGTGTGACTATTTGAGAGTCCTTGAGAGGAGCCAGGAAAATTTAGATTGGCTATATAAGGTTAATTGGGGAACAACTGTTATCTGGAAGCAGAGTCTGGTTGTGTTGGGGAAAATACAATTTGAGAGGTTTTTGTTACAACAGAATAGTCTTTTGTGGGTATTCAGACGGGTTCTGAAATTGAGATATTTTAGGAACATGAATGATTAGGGAGGCTCTTAGTGAAATTGAAAAGGACAACCTGGGTAACAGGTTTTTCGGGTAGGCAGGGAAAGGTTGAGAGAACTTGGCTTTGATTCCCAAACAGGAACTTGAATGGTCAAGGGGACAAGCGGTCAGTTGATGTAGGATTCCCCTCTGTATACCATTGGCTAATAAAGAAGCTGCTTTTGGCCAGTGGCTTAACAAAATATAGCTGGGCTGGAAAAGATGAAGAGAGAGCGAGAGTAGGTGGAGTCAGTGAGAAGCCATGTAGCCACTGCAGAAGACATACCATCCCTGGAGCCTACCAAAACTTTGCCAGTAGGTCATGACCTTGTGATGATTCACAGATTAATAGAGATAGGTTAGTCTAGGATATAATAGTTAGCTAGAAATATGCTTAAGCTTTTGTCCAAGCATTGTTGTAAACAATATACTTTCTGTGTG
Organism: Alexandromys fortis; assembly: GCF_014885135.2. Classification (NCBI taxonomy): domain Eukaryota; kingdom Metazoa; phylum Chordata; class Mammalia; order Rodentia; family Cricetidae; genus Alexandromys; species Alexandromys fortis. The sequence continues at coordinate 2,755,872 of NW_026068026.1, read as the reverse complement.
GTTTATTTGAGTCTGGGTGGCTGGGAACAAATGAGCAGCCTCCAACTACAATCCAACTGGGGTATTGCTGGCAAGAGGGATAACAGCTAAGATAAGGTTTTGAAGACAGGTACAAAGTAGTGGGATGTATTAAAGGATGTATTAGGGAAGTTGAAGAGAGAGGTTGTTGGATGACCTTGACTCAAGTGAGGGTTTGGCCATGAGAGAGAGAGAGAGAGAGAGAAAGAGAGAGAGAGAGAGAGAAAGAGAGAGAGAGACAGACAGACAGACAGACAGACAGACACAGAGATGTTGAAATAGGAAGCGGTGGGGCTGCGTCCCCAACACCCCGGCCGCTTGGCTAGCTTATGCCCAAAATAACAACACACAAATTGTATTCATTTAAGCACCGCTTGGCCATGAACTCTAGCCCTTACAGGCTAATTCTCGCACCTGGACTAGCCCATTTCTAATGATGTGTGTAAGCACCCCAAGGTGCGCTTACCGGGAAGATTCTAACCTATGTCCATCTTGGGTCGGAGCTTCATTGCGTGTGCCTCAGAGAGCAGAGCTATCGGGAGAGCGGAGCATGGTGTCTCTGCTCCAGAGCAGAGCTGTCGGCTCTCTCAGGGAGCAGAGCAGAGTCTGACCTCACTTCCTCTTCCGCCCAGCATCCTATTCTGTTTATTCCACCCACCTATGTTCTAAGCTATGAGGCCAAGCAGTTGGTTTATTATAATTAACCAATTACCTTCCTCCATCACAGAGAGACAGAGAAAAGAGTCTGAGATGTTGCCTTGGCTTTAGTTATGTCCTGTAATTGGAAGTGTGGGATTTGTTCAGAGTGTTTGATGTCTGAGGACACCTGGGAAACTAAAAATTTAGGTGAGTCAGTTGATGGAAGATGTTTGGTAATCATTTGGACAGATAAAAAGAAAGAGTGTGAGAAGAGAGATGAATCTTGATGAAAGAGGAACCCGAAGGTAAGGATGGTATTCCATGTGGTAAGAGGGCTAGGTGTGTTGTCTGGGTTATGTCAGAGGGCAGCCTGGAGAGAAGTGGGGTGAGGCCTAAGGGTTGGCTTATGAAAGGGTGGCTTGACAGGCTGTCTTGTTGATGTGATTATTACTTTTACTGAGAATGGCAGGGTCAGTCTGTTGTGGCCATCTTCAAGGAAGAAGCTGTCATCTGAATAAAAAGTGTAAGAGAAGTAGCTAGAGGACCCTCTTGTGCGTGTGAGGGTTGGGGAGGGCTGTTTGAGAGTCTCTGGAGAGGAAAGACAAGGCTGTGGGAAATGTTGTTGTGGTGAAGGGATAAGCATGGCTGCATGGAGGAGAGGACAAGTAAGGAATATGAATGACGTGTTTATGATAGAAGTTGGTGGGATGCAATCCAAGATGGCAGAAGGGATTGGAGTCCTCTGTAAGTTAGGAGTTGAGAGAGAGTGGTGGGGATCAATTGTGAGGGGGAAACCCAGAGGGTTAGATTTGAAGGTGAATAGAGAGGGTGAAGCTACAGCACACAGACAAGGAGGTTGCTATAGATTGTGCTGTCTAGAATTTTGGAGAGGTGGATGGCAGGGGTAAAGGTCGATCCAAGTAAATGTTTATACATTTTGGAAGTGTAAAAGAAAGGTCTAGAAGGAAGAGGGCTAGAGCAGAAAGAAGAACATTTTAAGTTTCAGAAATAGTTTGAGGGTGAGAAGAAAGAGGTCCAGAAGCAACTAGCTTGAGCACTTTCAAAAAATAATAATAAAAGCCTCCAAGTTAAAGTCCTCATTAAATATTTAAACTAACACATTTCCTGTTCCTTCAAATCTCCCAACATGTAGCAGTCTTCTCCTTTCTCTTCTTTTTTTTATTTTTATTTTTTATAGCTTTTTTTTATTTATTAAAGATTTCTGTCTCTTCCCCACTGCCGCCTCCCCTTTCCCTCCCCCTCCCCCAATCAAGTCCCCCTCCCTCATCAGCCCAAAGAGCAATCAGGGTTCTCTGCCCTGTGGGAAGTCCAAGGACCACCCACCTCCATCCAGGTCAAGTAAGGTGAGCATCCAAACTGCCTAGGCTCCCACAAAGCCAATACGTGCAGTAGGATCAAAAACCCATTGCCATTGTTCTTGAGGTCTCAGTAGTCCTCATTGTCCGCTATGTTCAGTGAGACCGATTTTAACCCAGGCTTTTTCAGACCCAGGCCAGCTGGCCTTGGTGAGTTCCCGACGGAACATCCCCATTCTTGTTTAGAATGGAAAAGCCCAGTTTGCTTCTAACGAGGTACTCTTGAGCACAATTCTTTAGACTTAAACACACACTTACACATATGTGCAAAGGATGAACAAGGACAACAGTAGACATGCTAATGTAGAAGGAGGGACGCTCATGAGACACCCACCCTGGCAGGAGAACTACAGGCACTACGGAATGCTGAGAGAAGAGAAATATGAGTCCCCAGGGAAGAGAGCAGTGGTTATATTTGATCTAGATTACTTTTTTTCATGTTTCTGGGGTGCACTATCATGATTTGATTTTTGAAAGTTGGAAAAAATTTCTGCATTCCTGACTGTTGCTATATCTTCATGAAACACTATCTGGTTTGAAGACTGGATAGGAGGCAATACCATGCTCCTGACTGCCATTTCAGGGGACACCAAGAGCAAATATTAATGGGGGTTTGCCAAATAGAGCTGTATATTGCCGACTTCATACCCTAATACCAATGTGCAAATATATATTTATGTTTGTTCATTTATATAGTGATATTTTTTGTGATACATTTTTTGTTTATTTTTTCAACCTTTCATTTAGGTTTTTTCATAATTTGGGAGTTTTAAAACTTCCCTTTTAAATAGTTTGACAGTCATTTTCAATTTTCAATGGATGTGCTGAATAGTCTATTTCACTAAATACGAAAGCTTGAACTAATTTGTTATTTCATGAGAAATCTGATCTTATGACAGATAGCACACTATGCCTAGTTGCTTATATAGACTAATTCAGAAGCAAACATAGTTCATCCTATGTAAATGTCAAGGTAAAATTTGATATGTGGTTATTTAAATAACATTTTTTGAAACTATGCTACATTGGAATTGCTGTTCCCCAATGACATTAGATATGTTTCAAGTCTGAAAAGCCACCAGTGTCCAGGAACTGCTCTAACAGTACAATGGCGAGATGCTGGTCCTGGAGCCGTGCTGTGTCTCCTCCATCTGGATACACATACTGTTCCCAAACACCACTCCTTTAAGGCTTTAATTACACAGAAATTGTTCAGAACTTAGAATCAGCCTCATTGACATAAAAATTGTTAAGAAAAATCTGATGTCATCCATTTTTAGCTATTCATCCAAGTTTCCAGTCAAATAAAAATACATCTATTGCTACATATTGAACAGAGATAGATTGAATGATGATAAATTAGCAGTTTCTGCCATGGAGTGTCCTTTGAGACACTCAAGTATTCATGCTCCTTCGTGTTCACAGCTGCCACAGCCCATCGCTGCATTGAGCTCAAGGTAAGGTCTTGTACAACATGTGGTCCTTTTGAAAAGGCTCATGCATGAGTGAACAGGAAGAAATGCTTCCTTTTAGACATGATTTAGTGTGTGTCATAAAATACTGAATTAAAAATGTAGGAAGGAAAAGTATTAGCATCGTTTCTTATTGAATGTAATGAAATCAACTAGCCCAGCAGTTTTGTCATAAGTAGCTCTGCACTCCCCACTACGAAGATATAGAATGAAAGGAATATGGTTGAGAATTTTATTAACTACAAGGGAATGGATATGATGAGCCAATATCCAGACTGAACTTCTGCCAACCATATATCATCAGTTAGGAAAACAGGAGATTCAGATGTCAGGGCAAGAAAACATATGCTCTGCATTCCCCTGGGAAATGGTGCCCTGTCAGGGAAATCATGTTCTGATGGAGACTCCAGTAGTGGGGCAGCACAAAGTGAGGAGAGGTGCGAGAGAGCAAAGAGAGAAGAGGCAGAAATGGAAATGTACATCTATCTGTGTCACTTATTATTTTTGCTTTCCAGCCTCAAATGTCATGGCTGTCTTTGTCACATCTATTCTGTTTGTCCTTGACATTTCATGCCTTTTAAAAACCTCTTCATTTGTATTGCAGTGGTGTTTCAAAGTGTGGAAATAAACACACATTCCATCCTACATTTTGAGTTTGTATTTCTTTCATAAAATAGGTTTATATACGGAAAATAAACATCCCTATCGCCAAGAGATGAGTATTACAGGACCAGCTGCCAATGTTTGCCTTGGTCATTAGATTCCAGCCCTTTTCAATCAAATTAAAAGAGAAAGGGCTAGAAGAGACAAAAAATAAGCACGAACAGGGAATCTGGTCAGTGAGATAGTCTGTGAAGCACAAGGGGTGGGAAGAGAGTCCACTGCATGTTACAGCCATCTATGGTATTTATTCTGGTCCCCTTTAGCTGACAAGATGAAAAATAAAATAATTTGCAGACGGGATTAAAAGTTTGCATAGTGAGGAAGTAACAACAATAAAAAGTATTGAGTAAATGGAATCGTGTTAAAACCCCCTTTGCTTGAAATAACAGCTAACATATGAGGAATAATACAAAACGAGAGTAGCTGTCGATTGTCTGTCTCCTTACAAACTACACCCACACACTGAGAAATAGAAAATATGGCCTGTGAGCGGTGTACAGGGATCATGTTAATGACTAAATGCATATATGCTGTGTTCTACACCACCATTTATCTATACAAAATGAGGTTTTTCTTAAAAGTTAGAATAACGTAATGTAGCCAGAACACTGGCTTCGTTTGGGAAAATGTCCATTTGGGAAAACACTGGGGATGTTGGGAGTGCAAGCTGGAAAGATAAGTTAGCCCTTAAGGGAACTTGCTATTTTGGCAGAGAATCTGTGTTTGTACCAACACTGGTATCAGGCTGCTCAAGGACCTTTACCTCTGGTCTCAGGGGCCCCAATGCCCTCTGCTGGTCCCCCACCATCATATGCATGCATCTGGCATGCTTAAAGACATGCTGATACAAGCATGCAAATAAAAATAAATTTAAGAAAAGATGTGATGTATAAAGTTAGATTTCACAGATGAAGCCTGAAGGAGTGAGAAAAAAACCCTCTGGGGGCAGGGGAGGGAATCAAGTTTGGCTTCCAAAAGAGAACACCCCTAAAGTAGTTTCTACAGCATCTCTATTGATACTGGATAATCTCAGTTCATGGAAGATTTCTCCTCATGCCGATGAAAGTGTCATATTTTATTTGAAAATCAGAAAACGTTCTTTCTTCTCCCACTCTTTGCAATGCACAAAACATTCTGTTTTGGTGAAACCGTGCTGCAGACCAGCAGACTGCCGATCAGATCATTTCTTTGGCCTTAGTCAGATCCTGACAGAATCAGCAGAAACTTTGTTCTGCAACGGAGGCTTCAAGCCAAATAAAAGTCAACCTCCAAATCCATTTGCTCAGCACAGATACAATTTATGTTTTTCCCTTTTGCTTAGCAAGCAGTTGTGCTACAAATTTTATCTGGAGAATTTTGGTGGTAATGAAACATTGCTATAATTTAGGATGAGCCAAGCATGTATAAAAATGAGAGAGCTAAAATCTGTCTTTCTTGGCCCACAGAGACATTTTTAAAATATAGATAAAATATATTTTCTCTGAGACTCTCAGAGATTTCTTCTGTTGTTCATAATTCAACAAAAAATCAATAGAGAAGATTTTATTTTCAATTAGTAACCATTCATGTTTAAGGAAATAAATGCCAATCGTCCTTGATTCTTCTAACAAATTTATAAAATTTTACAATACGGGTGTAAGCCTCTTTCTGTTCATGGAAATTGTTTAGGTGACATGCCCACACAAGTATGAGTAAAGATAGATTTGGGGGTGATCACACCAAGCAAATAGACATTGAAAAACCATTCTTCAGCTTTTATTACTCCTCTTTTTTTTTTGAGGTGCATTTTATATGAGGTGCCTGCCAAGGAAAGATGAGCTGTTTCTGTTTCAAGATCAATATTGCTGTATTTGAAGGGATATAGAGAAAGATAGCCTCAATGAAATAACCTCACAAATTACCAACTACTTATTTCTTGAAATTCATCTATCAATATAATGATTTTTTAAACTGTGTGAAGAACCGATAGTCAATAACACATAACTGTAAAAACATACTGAAGGAAATCATGCAAGGAAACTCTGTGGGTTTTAATTTATGTTATATGATGATGCTATTTCCACAGTTCTTTTGGGGGTATACATGTGTGGTCTCCATGCATGTAGATTCACATTGACAGCAAAGGTTGAGGCCAGGCATGATCTTTACTCTTCTTTCGACTTATTCATGGTGCAGGATTTCTCACTCAAACACAGGGATGTCTGACTAGGTCCATAGATCCACTGCCTGAGGACCAGAATTACAGGCCAGCAACCATTGCCACCAGGCCTGTACATAGCGCTGAAGATCTGAATCCCAGCCCACTTTGAGGTGCACCAAGCTTTTAACCATCATCCATCTCCCCAGACTTTGTTCTAACAAGTCTCACGTTTTCATGATTTGCATTACTACAGGCTAATACAAGTTTCATCACCATTCTCCGTAATACTCTGACTTTGGACAGTGGCAGAAAGCTCTTTGTGTGAGAAAAAAAGAGGACCAAGATAAATCGTAAGGGAACACATACAATAAATTCTGAAAAGCAAACAGTAATGATAAACTTAGGGGATTTAGGTTTTCAAGGGCAACTTTCCCAGGGGGATTTGAAAAGTTATTCAGAAAGCTCCCTAAGCTTCTTAAGTCCTTTGACATTTTCAGGTGATGTTTTCAGCAAAAATGTTGGTTTAGTGCAAACTAATGCCACTGGTCATTATAAACCATCTTCTTCTGAGACAACTGGAATAGCTTACTATAGAATCTGTCAAAATATGATGAAATACTTAAAAGTCTACCAAGTCGAGACTACAAAACCCTTTATAATATGTGGTACTATATGACATCTATGGAAAAAATACATTATTGTAATATAAGGTGAAGATATGTGAAGTAGGTATACTTACTTGGAGATTTATTCAAATTAAAGCAACCTGTGTGCTTGCATCTATCTACCATGTATCCTTTATTCTCCATCAGTATTTCTATTATAAGCTTGGATCTTCACATACCCAGAAAGGTATTACACTCACTGTCATTACTCATAAATAAGTCAGCACTTTCTAGGATGTTCTAATATATTTACAGACTTTGTAATACCACATCTGTACCACAAGATTGCCTGGGAATTGGTTTTCTGCCACCTGTAAATAAGTTGAAATGTATGAACAATATTTGCTCTATTCTGTCCCCTCTTCCCAGAGGCAATGCACTGCTGCCTACTTCCCAGCATCTGAAGTTTTGCAATATTTTCTCCCTTAATGATGGTAAGTAGTAGGGGCAATGGCATTACCGTCACAGAAGTTATAGAGGAATAATATCTTTGTCCCATCCATACTATTCTTCTTCCATACTATTCTGTGTTTAACCAGTAACTGTGATAGCTTGGATGAATTTTCTAGGCCTCATTTGAAGATACCCTCTGCCTCTTGCTTCAGTTAGAACAATGCTCAGCTATAGAGTTACTATAGATATTTCTATGACTTACTTACAAAGAAATAGAAAGGCTGAATTACCAAACAGAAATAGCACCATGAACACAGCAAGGTTGACTGGCTAGGTTTACATCCGTAGCATTCCATGCGATTCATTTGCCTATCATAAAACACTCTACTTCATCCACACCCTAGAAAAGTTTAGAGCACAATTTTATGACCATACACAAGATGTCTCTAAGTGACAATAATGATGAGATGTTCGGTGGACTAGGCTGAGCCCCTTCTAGCTAATTCCCAGGAGAAAATTGAAAATAGCTTGTTTTCTCTAGGTAATTCTGCCTGTTAATTATCCATTCAATTCAAATTAAGAACAGTCAAGATCTATATAGAGAAGGGTCACTCAAATTAGCTTCTTTGTCTAAATGGTTCTAGAAACTTCTTTTCCTCAACATTTAAGATTCAAATTTTTATCCTAGACACATTCAGTCAGTTGTTGATTATAATTGAATAACTTTAAAAGTACAAAGGATACACAGACAAATTGCCTTTGAAGTGTTTGTTAAAATGCAGTATGTGTCACAATTTGGTCAACATAAAGTTTTTAATTAGATGATAACTGTTATTTGTAAGTTTCTGAACAGTGTGCTCAATATTTACTTAAGGATAGCTCCCAGTGTTTTCTTCATGTTTGGTTTTTTTTTTATTCATGCCCACCAAATAACCAAGAAATTTTTCTAATCAAGTATGTAGTAACACTTTAGGCATGTTTAAGCCACAAAAACTTCACCACATGTAGTAATAGTCGAATACTTACCGCCCTCTTATTTTTTTATTTTTAAATCTATTACTTCACCTATAAAAGCATATGCCACTGATATTACCTAAGATTTAATTTAAATATAACAACTAGTGTCTCTGATTTTGTTTATATTTAATTCACAAATACAAATATGTTCACATCTTGCTGTTTTGAGTTTGGTTTCTGCTGTTGTCTTGTTTGTTTGTTTGTTTTTGAGGGACTAAATTAAGTAAATGAATATGTGAATTCTAAAATACTTAAAATTATTTTTTCACAAATTATTGTACAATATGTTATTAATTAGGGTGGTAATATTGAATAATAGAGCCGTTGAATTTACTATTCCTAAATGAGAATATCTTATAAAAGATATAAAACAATGATCACCATTGAAACATTCATACCAATTACTCTTGCCTACCTATGAGGGATTAGGGACTTTCATAATGAAAAATATATTCTGCTAGACTCAATAGAAAAAAATCTGTGTACATGTAGACAAGCCAGGCTTCCACTCTTGAAGCAATCTTCATGCCCTCTTCATCATCCTGCCTCCCTCTGGTTAGAACATTTGCTTTAGTATATCCATCTGGAAACCCTTTGCCTGCTCTTAAACTCCCTTCAAGTTTCTCAACAGTGATCTTACAACCCAGAAATATCCTTCTTAAGGAGCTATGAACCAGTCCCTCAAGATGGCACAGTGAGGTCAAAGACATAACTATCTCTTGGGTGCCTTACTCCTATTTGTACATTTATTCTCTGTTGTAAACATAGAAAGAGTCTACCTTTTCTTATCCTCAATTGTATTATCAAACACCAATGTTTTAGAAAAACACATACAACACAACACACACATATTCACATATATACACATATATTCTCACACATACTTACACAAACATATATATACACACATAAGCATACACAAATACACACACATACAAACATACACAATATTCACACACACACACACTTTCTCTTTTAAAACTCCTCTAGCCCTTTGTTTCATTAGATTTGACAGTAGGCTTTTCTATTGCAATGGCCTAAATAAAATCTGAATGAAGTATTCCCTATGGTTTAACTTTTTTCTGTACAATTTTTGCTTTAATCCATAAGAAATATGTAAATATAAGCAAGATATATCAAATTTTCTCCAAATTTGGAGTTTATAAAACTGCCCCCAAATCTCATCTGTACTATTTCATCCAAACTGACTTGTTCAAACCCAGTCTTTATAAGCTTTTATCCAAGATATGCTTACAACAAATATTTAAGTAATTTTGAATTAATTTCTACATCAAACAAGTACCACAGTATGGTGAAAATTTTTCTTTGAAGTTTTTGCATTAGGATTATCTCTATGCTGAGCTTAGAGGCTGTTGATTTTGAAGCCACAGCAAATGCTTTCTTGCTTGTAAGGGCTTGTATTTAATAGAACAGGCAAGTATTGATTTGAAGAGAATTACTAAAAGCCCATGTGAGAAAACCCAGACATGTCTGAAAGGGAAGCTGGATGCTGCTTATACAAAGGCGCCAAGTATTATGTATGTAACAAAGATCAAGAGAGGGTGTTGTAAAATGGTGCTGCCTGCTAATGGGAAACTGATAACGCACCGATCTTAGGTGCAATCCCATAAATGGAACAATTGTTGATGTTCTTGAACTCCGCATCAGATTATTTGTTTTTTATACAATAGTTTACTTCTATTTACACTGCTAAAGATGAAAGAAAAAGAGAAGGGATTGAAAACATGGAGGAAACACAATGGACACTTCAGACGGGTTTGCTGTGATTGAAATGTTCTGAAATGTTAGCAAGAGATGATGAGAATGAAGAATAAAAGAAGCCCTTGGATCCCTTTGTAGCATTGTTTTCTAAAACCCTAATGAGGCCACCTCAGTGTATTTCACAGAACTGGTGGGCATCTTTTTATCTCTCTGGTCCTTACATTTCTTTATAACTCTTTCTTTTATGGCAACAATAGGTCCTCTATGCTTTTATGTTGTCTCCATTATTTAACAAAATACACTATTGTTTAGGTTAAAATATATTTGCTCTGTCTACACAGCATTAAAAAATTACCAGAATAACCCACTATGAAATAGAAAGTTGGGGAGAGACAACTAAAATAAGGGCCACTTGAGAGGTTATATGGAAACCTAATACAATTGAAGTTTCTTAAAGTATATACAGATGTAAAGGTGACAATATGGAAATCATCAAATAATTGGGGAAGCAGAGCCATCTCTTGTCATCAAATATAACTTCCTGTACAGAAACTGGGCTACATCTAATTGAGTTGTTAGCCAAAGAGATCCCATGAATTGCCAAAACAACTCAGATTGTTAACCAGACTGTAGATTGTTCTCAACAAACTGACAGCCAGACCCCATTGCTCAAGATAATACCTTATTGAAGACAACACAATTTACTGAATATAGAAAATTTGAGATGACACCTACATAGAACTTTCATCTCTACTTGCTACCATCTTTGGTACAAGAAGGTACTCTGTATACTACCAAAAGAAAAATATAAACAACCTAGTCACAAAGTCTGTGATTGACAAAGACATCTATCCCGCAAGTATGCTAGCGCCATGGTGGCAAGTAACCAACCAACACCCAAGTTAACTTAAGAACCATGCCACATGATGGAACCCATATCTAACATTACTAGGTTGACCAAGAACCATAGACTAGATAAGACAAGGACCTAGGACAACACCTACTATTACTGTTCTAAAAAAAGAAAGAGACAAAGCAAGACATAGACAGATATGAAGGGGGAGGGAGAGAGAGGGGGAGGGAAGAAGGAATAAAGGAAGGAAAGAAGAAAGCAGGCAAGAAAAGAAAAAAAAGAAAGCAACACTCACTGCTACATGGGATGTTTCCATCAAGTCCCTCTACTCAGGCCTCAGGGAACCCCACACAAGAAGAGATGGAAAGAGTGGGAGAGCCAGAGGGGATGCAAGACACCAAGAAAGCAAGGCCCATAAATCAACATGAACAAAATACACATGACCTCAGAGAGACTGTAGAAACAAGTACACGGTGTGCATGGGTCTGCACCAGGCCCTTTGTGTCTAGGTTATGGGTTCCAGCTCAACGCTTTTATGGGTTTCCTGAGTGTGCAAACGAGTGGGTCTTTGGTTCTTGTGCTTGATTGAGCTCTTTTCCTTCTGCTGGTTTGTTTTGTCAAACTCATTGTGTTAGATTGCATTATATATGATTATATTTTTCTATATCATATTTTATTATTATCTTTTATAAGCCTGTTTCTTTCCTAATGAGGGACAGATAGTAGGTCTTGCTTGGAGGGAAGGGGGAAAATTGGGAGGGGCAGAGGGAGGGGAAAACATAATCAGGATATATTATGTGAGAAAAACTCTGTTTTCAATAAAAGGAGAAAAAACTTTAAGAAAAGAAAAAGGAAGACAGTGATCATCCAACACTTGTGTAAGTTTGTTTCTGAACTACTGATTAATCAAAGGGTGCTGCAGGTACAGTCCATGGATACAAAGGTGTGTGTGGCTTACATTTTAATACATCCTTTAAGATATGCAAGTGCATTTTGTCTCTTTATAGATTATCACATATTCCATTGCCTACTTACAAAATAAGAAAGGACAGGGATTTAAAATTTCTGAGAGTGAGCTCACAGAATGTTTCAGCTTGAGACCTTGCGAGCCACGGGACTGTGGTTGGTCAGGTCTGACCCAGTGATGGTAGGTGTTTGTGTTCTCCTAGATGCCACATGGATAATAAGTCATCTCAGTAAATAGCTTTTCCTAGTTATGTTGTACCCAGCATGAGTACCACAAAGGACTAACAACCAACCACCATGAAGTTGTACTTTGAGCAAATGTCTCCTGACAATCAGGTTGCTGTTATTTTCTTGTCCTTGTAATTTGCCAAAACGTGCACACCCTCAGAGGGCATGTCAGGAGCACTTATCCCCAGCAACCAGAATTCGTGGTTCAATTCCTAGGTTGCTACTCCCTCATTTTATCTTACAGGCTTTGGTCCCACAATTTTTGTGTCTCATCTACATCCTTTAAGCTGACAAAAGAGAAGCTCGAGAAGTCAACTATTCTCTGACTAGACAAATAAAGAGAATTCATTTTTCACAAACAACCCAAAACATGAATTCCTAGGCCATAATTGGAACTTGCAAAAGTTGAAACAACTTATTTCTGTTTTAACACAATTTCATGAGCAGCTTTTACTATTGTTTAGGCTGGAACAGATTGCGTTTGGAGGCATGCTTTCAGCAAATCAAACACCAGTATGATTTCCTTCCAGAAACAGTTGTTTTGTGGGAATCCGTGGGATTAGACTAGAAAATACAGCAAACATCCTAGAGAATGGCCTTAGCTGAGGCTTTGAGCCTCTCTCTGTAAATGCAGGTTCTTCAGTGCTCCTTGTGTGTCACGACTCTTCAGAGGGCTGCCTTTCCAAAACACGCTTTATAATTTAAACAATAAAATTAATTTTAAAATTATATAATCATAACACTTGAAGCTGATTTATAGGTCATTGTGTCCAACACCCACCTCACAACTTAAGCTGACTTCCACTGCCTTGGCCGAACTCCTAAAAAGTTAATTTTCAAATCACTTTGTCTTGCAAGAAAGCTATGGTACCTGGAGACCTGACGTTTATGCTGCCCTTGCACCCTTCTGCTAGCATTTATACGATAGACTTTAGTTCCTCCCACAGGAACCAACATAGACAACACGGAATCTATATTCCATATTACAGCTCCTTAAGCACTTAAAAAATCCGCATCTGAAAAATAAATCCAAGCTATAAAGATAACCATTCAAAATGTATCAGATTCTGGTCACATACACATGATCACAAATGACAAATAGCATCCTTTTCATGAATAAATATTACTTCACTGTGTAAACATGCCACACCCTTCCTTTTCCTTTCTTCAGTTAGTGGACATTCAAGATTGTATAGTACAAAGTGTTTCATAAACACTTGGACACAATTACTATTAAACATGGAGTTGTATGCTGGATCATATACAAGTTATATTTCTTATTTTTGAGATCTGTCATACTGTTTCCTATAACCTCTGTACTAATTTGTGTACTAATTTAATATGGCAAAAAGTATGTAAGTATTCCCTTTTACCCACACCCTGATTGGTACTTGTTATTTTTAGTTTGTTCGGTAACAGTCATTCTAACAAGGTAAGGAAAAACTTCACTACACTTTGTTGTGGATCTCTCAGAGCTTTTGTGTGTCTTTTTTTTTTTTTTGAGAATGTCTACATATGCTTACCCATCTTACTTCAGATGGTTTACTTGATTGTTATTGAGCCTTCTGAGGTTCTTATACATTCTAGAAGATGGTATGCTAAGTGAAATAAGTCAGAAAGAAAGACAAGTTTATAAGCTTGTTCATATGTTCAATCTAAAAATGTGGGTCTCAGAAATGGAATGACAGCTGTGAGGAACTGAAATGATCAAAAGGAAGGAAAAGATGAGGATTGGCGAGTGAATGTTAGTTTACAACTAGATAAGAGAAATAAAATGCTTATTCCATTGCAAATTTAAGTGATTATAGATAAAAGTAATGTGTTTTTCCAAACACGGAAGGAAAGGACATATTTGTCAATTTTTTAAAAGTTGTTATATCTTAAAGTGAGTATCAGTGAAAAAATAAGATTCTGTAATATTGTGACACATCAATCCTGATGGACATATCCTAATTTTCTGTGTTACAAAACAATATGTATACCCAAAGTGTTTCCAAAACACTTGATAATTGATTAGCAGGCTATAAACTGGGCACTTAACTGCTGAAATACCAGTAGTACTTAAAATAACGGAAAAGCAATGCAGGTTCAGAACTGGATATTTGAAGGCATTTTTTCAAAAGAATGGATTTAGCTCATTCAAAATATTGTATCTTTGCCAATAATAAAATATCTTCCCTCCAAATGAATACTGAAAAGCAACACTTTCCAGAACAAACTCGTTAGTGACCATTGTTCTACACAGTTTTCTGAAGAGACCAATATGAAGTAGCGGAATAAGTGAACAGTTCTACAAATGCATGAATGACTGATCGTGCAAACTGTACCCATGTGTATGCTATTGTGAAATAGACCAGTGACTCTAATAATTGATGAAGGCATGGATATGAATCTGACTCTGCATTTTACCCAACCCTTTCATGTGTTTCTCGAGACACCTCTGTCTCTTTCAGTCTTTTGACTTTTGCTCTAGAATGTCTGCCTTTTGGTCATACACACACACACACACACACACACACACACACACACACACTACATTAACTTTCTGATACTCAATGTAACACTTGGTATATTCTTCCAAATAGTGGAATAACTCTTCATCACTTGGTTGGGAAGCATCCTCTTTGCAGTTATGAGAACATGTCTCTCACTGTAGTTTAAATCACTGCACACTAAATCATCCATCTCCCTGAGAGATTTCATAGTTGAGCTGGATCTGGTGGTACAGGCCTGTAATCTGGAGTACTAGAAGGCTAACACAGATGGATCAGAAGTTTAAGACCCGTCTGGGACACAGAGTGAACTCAAGGTCAGCCTGGGTGACCTATTTAGACCCTCTCTCAAAATTTAAAAGTATAAAAATGGCAGAGGACACAGCACAGAGAAAGAGCTTCAGCTCAACATTGAACATGGCCCTGCGCTCAGTGCTCACTACAACAACAACAAAAAATAAATAAAATAAAAATAAATTAATTCTTAATTTGTTCACCCTTGAATCCCAACAATCCAAAAATATTTAATATTTATTGAGTCCTTTGCCCTAGGCACTGCTTGACATTTTCATAGATTATTGCATTCAATGTGAGCAGCGAGCTTGTTAGACAACTATGCAAAATTTCCTTTCAATGGTCCCGAAGTTGGTACTCAGTCATTTACAGCACGGTTTCAGCAGATGTCAAAGCTAAAAGACACAAACTGCAGTCACTAACTCATCACATTAAAATGTACTGCAGTGTCGTGTGCTTGATAAGTACTGAATAAGTACGTGCTAAACTGTCTTTTAAGGAAGTTTTCTGTTATTGGGTTAATTTTATGGTTGATGCTACAATATATTTTCATTTAAAACCATCATTTGAAAAAATATTTTTATCATCAAATTGGAAAAAAAAAACTGTTGATCAATAAAATTCAAAGTGCTTCTATGCAGTGTTTTTAGTCAATAGGGTATTTTCTAGTTTCGAGACTGACAAGTAAAACTGAAGTTACTGGCGAAGTCTTCCTGGGAAGGGAGTCAGAAAGGAATATTCAGAAGCAGTCTCCATTTTACTGTCTCTAGAGTCCCCTAATGCCCCACGTAGAATCGTGAAACACATCATAAATTTCTTTTAATCTCATTCTAAAGAACAGTTTTCAAATAAATGAGTGTAAAGTCCACTGACCATAAACTAAGCAGAAGCGCAGTGAAATTGAAAGTTTTGAATTATCTATTCTGGTAGGAATCAAATCGCAGTTTTAAATAAGATAGCTGCCCAGCTGATATCCCTTGGTGCAGCCTTCTTTGATGGCCCAAACACTGTTTAATATTTTGAATTGAGATTGAAAGATGCCCATAGGCACACACAGCCTTTCCCTTACTCCCTGGCGTCAATTCATTTTGTTACAGCAGCCATTAGATTTTGCAGCATCACCATAATCTGGAGACAAAGGGGATGAAATTTAAGTTAAAGCAACCAAATCTAAAGTTTATTATGACAGAACAATTTGTGGCTAAGAAATACAAACTAGATTGAAATGCAGGCGTGCCCTGGAGTGGAAAAAAGTAACTTCCATATAAAAGTGACAGGTGATGAACAGCTTGCTCCAAACCAAGATCATAGGGCATGAAATATATAATATATGTGGTGAATATTCACGTGGGACACCATGCAACTCCAATCAGCATTGGTTATTCATACCACAATGAGTCTGCAAACTTCACCAAATGCTTTTTAGTGCTCATACTTGAACTCTTAAAATTTAGAGAGGACAGCATGCAACATGAAAGGCAAATATGCCCATTAAAAAAAAAGAATTAATTATGACCTATGCTGAAAATTGAGGCTGATGCCCATGGGGAAAAACTGAGATAACCACAGAGCATATCTCAACATTAACTCCCCTTCTTATAGAATAAAGCTAGTTGCTCAACTTAATATCAAACCATGTCCCTTATTTGCTAGGGAATATTCCAGGGTGCTTCATTGCAATCAGTCCCATTCTGTCCTGTGGTTTTGGTTTGCTGGGCTCCCTATTCTCCCAAACTATTTCTTAAATACAATGGGGAATTAAGATATATTTGGTGAAATATCATCTACATGATTGTTATAACACTATATTGTTCTGATCACTATTTTAGTTTTGGATTTAGTCTAATAATCTAATATATAAGTTAAACTTTGTCATTGATATATATGTATATGAAAAAAAATATTATTTCCTGGGGATTCAGTACTATTTGCATGCATGCCATGGATGCTTGGAATGGATCGTCATGGCTCAGGAAAACTATTGCAATTTGAAGTACGACGTCATAGCATTCTGCAACTAAAGGGAAAACAGCGAGGGCCCAAGCAGGATGTGACTCTAGAGCATGCATTTGCGGTCACATGAGAAAATACCCAGCAGCTCAACTGCATTCAAGTGGGCTGAGATTGAATGCGGCACCTAACAAAGCCAGCCATCCTCTGAATCATCTGAGTCTGTATGCCCCGGGTTAAGCCCGATCTGTTGGTCATTCTTTAAAGTGGTCCTTGACATTGCTACACGTGAGATTTCTGCCCTGCAAATAGAAGCTACACTTCCCATTTACAGCTGGTCCACACGTTCTAACCATTATTCATTATCTCATTCATCTCACCAATCTAGGCTTCCTTCACTCTTCTTCAAACCTTGCTGGTCCAAGTTACTTGTCTGGTCAGGTCAACCCTGTGTTCATTTCTGGAAAATCTTTGGTTTGCGTGTCTTTAATATTCATAGACTAGTTTTGAGCAACTATCCCATGCAGTATTTTCACATGCTCATCAATGTTCCAAGAGATGTCCAGCAAAACCTCCAGGTTTCACAGATAGCCATCCCTGACTTCAAATACAGCCAGTTCTTCCCATGAAAAGTGAAAGTGACTATTCCCACTGACTAATACTTTCTTCAATGCCCACCTTTCAGCCATAGGCCTCCAGGTTAACTAGGCAGCATTACTAGATTCTTTTCAGTGATATTCACACAATGTCACCATATTTGGAACTCAATATTTATCTCTGTTTTACATTCAGACTGATCACCAGGGTGGTGGGTGCCTTGCTGTGGTTTCTGCACAGGACTTTTGTCCATGCTTCCCTAGACACTCTATACAAGGCACAGTTTAAGCTTCTCAGAACTGAAACCACCACAGAAAAACAAGGTCAAGTCATCAAGTGTCTTAAGCTTTATTAATAAAACAAATGATAAAAAGGCTTTATAATAAAAGTTAAAATGGGATTTATCCAACACTGGAGAGTCAAGTTAAAAAGATCATTCAGATACAGATATATTTTTGTTGCATTTCTATATATTCAAAAGAGAGAGGACTTTTTGGATTTAGCTGAATTTTACATGTAAAACAAAAGATAGTCATGCAAGAAAAGATTTGTGTTCATAGGCATTCTAAAAATTCAGTCACAAACTAAAGTTAATATTATGCACCGTGAAGTAGAGTTTAAGGACATTCTGTATGTTAAATCTAAAAGTACATCACATTCCAAAACTGTATTTATACATAAGTAATGTACTATCTTTTGAATGCTAGTTTTTCCCCAGAACCATCCAATATTTTCTAGATGAGAGATCTATGATGTAAAATTGTATTTTCATCACAAAGCATCTAAAATTTGCTGAAGATTCTACCAATGTCTATATTTTTACTACTTGCTGATAAAACACAAAGTAAAATGATATTTTTACAATGGGAAATTTTCTATCACCAACAGACAGTTTGTGTTTGGTGGAAGTTGATAGAGCAAACAAGTTGGTAGCTCTCAAAAAGTAGAAATTTAAATGGGTATTTATCTCAGTGGCACAACCAAGAGTATAGACTTTTTTCAGTTTGTGGCCCACCATCTTACACTGTTATATTAACGGTGCCTATAGAAGGTGGTGAACAATGACACATAAGAAGATAAATACAAGCACACCCTGATCCTGCCTAGTGTTCC
The DNA here is from genome assembly GCF_014885135.2 of Alexandromys fortis. Taxonomy (NCBI): domain Eukaryota; kingdom Metazoa; phylum Chordata; class Mammalia; order Rodentia; family Cricetidae; genus Alexandromys; species Alexandromys fortis. Next base: position 2,737,274 of record NW_026068026.1, on the reverse strand, counting down.
TGAGACTGACTGTGTAGTTGGTCTTGCTAATTATGCCCACTCATAGGATGACATGAGAGTGTCATTGGATTAGTCAAGTTTCCTACAGTTTCAACAAAGCATGACATGTATCACAAAACTTGTCTGAGGTCAAGGAAAGTCTTTGTCCTGTCTAGTACGGTCCTCTTCTTGACTTATCGATGATACTTTTCTATTCTGTTTACATGATGAAAAGAGCAAGGCCCTCTGGGTCACATTTAACAGTGCTGCTAGCTTCATGCATGAGGATTCACCTGTAATGATTTACTACTAAAAGGCACAACATGCTAATTCCATCAGCATTGAGTATTAAGTTTTTGTGTATGACTTTAGGGTTGATGTGTGAATATTCATACCCTGGCAACTGTGCAAACACCTGTACAAATCAAAAGTTGCAAAGATCTGTGCCTTTTTGTGTGACAACATGACATGCTCATATATATTGATCTCTAAAATGTTGAAGTTGTCCACACTTTAACAGATTTTTACATATACAATCACATATTGCTGGTCTTAACAACTTTGCTGCTCTCTTCTCTCTGTGAACACCCATAAATTCACCATGTCTGTGCTAGGGAGTTTCAAAAATGCACTCATGCTGACTGCACATGTCTAAATTATAATGTGACTGCCCCATTTCCCCACAGCTCCTGTAAATACTCACATCTGATAAGTAAATCACGTACAGGGATTCATACTGAGAAAACAGACATCTTTGAGCCCATGTAACATAGTGGCCCACAGGTAGTCTATGCCATAAGGACACCTCTTGTCATGTGTTCAACTTCCCAGGTCACTGAGCCAACTACAGTGGTCTTCACACATGTAAACCCATATTTTCAGAATATTTCTTTCCCTACTTTGTCACAGGTAGGAAACAAAATGGCACCAATCTAACATTTTGATGAGTTTTTTTTTTATTTTTGGGTTTTTAAAATTTTTATTCTTTTTCTTACATTACCTTTACCTAATCCACAAAATCTTAAAAGAATAGTAATAATGATGATGCCTAAAGAAACTTTCTGCTAAAGGACCTAATTTTCTTCACAAACAGCCTTTTAAATTGAGCACAGTCGGAAACACCTTTTGTATTTTATAGTGCAAGTAAATATTTAGAAGATAAATTTACACATATGTGTTTCTACAGTTAGTACCTAACATTCTGATTCCAAAGCACACACTGTATCACTGTATCATAAACAAACTTTTTGTTGTTGTTATTATTATTATTATTGTTGTTGTTGTTATTATTATTATTATTATTATTATTATTATTATTATTATTATTATTATTGTAAACTGAAGCAGAAACGTTACATTGAGACAACTCCTTAGATGGAGTACATGTGGGGTAGGAGGAAAGAGGTCAACGGCATGTAGTAAGAACACTAACCGAAAGCAAACTGTTGATACTTCTGCTGGTAAGAACAGTTCTAAGCTACAGCATTTTACTTGAGAAAAAACAAAGGGTGATTTTGGATTTTTCCACAGATAGATATTTCTGGATTTTGCAGAGGTGACAGTTTGTTTCGATAGAATGACCTCTTGCTGAAGATAATTGTTAGAGTTCTAGTGCTAAGATAAATGATAAAGAATTAAATTATAAAGAAGAAAGGCTTATTTGCTCTCACACGCTCACATATTCCTGTCCATCTCTGTTGGCTTCATTTTTAAGCCAGGGATGAGGTAACTCACCATGGGAGATGTGCTGTTAGGGAAAAACTGCTCATCAAATGGCTAGGAAGGCAGCGGGAAAGAGGGAAGGAGGAAGGGAGGGAGAGAGGAAGGGGAAGAGAGAGAGAGAGAGAGAGAGAGAGAGAGAGAGAGAGAGAGAGAGAGAGAGAGAGAGAGAGAGAGTAAGTAGAGTCATTCACCCTTTGGCCAGCATGGTCAAGAGACCTCCCACTAGGTTGAAGCGCTTCAAGATATGTCCACCATCCAATAGAACTAACTCTTATCAGTCTTGGCTATGTGTACATTTATGGATTCACATCCATCTATGAACTCAAGAACCTGCATCTGTCATCATGAGAAATAAAACATGAAGCTGTTGTCTTTCTGAACCTGTAAGCCATCTGCAATTCTGATCAGGCAAAAGGGACGGAGGTAGCGAGTTCAATAACACTGCTCCAACCGCTGACCAGTAGGGAACTGGTCAGAAAATGTATTCAGCAGCAACTGTTATTGTGTGGCTGAGAGCGAATGCAGTGACCTCCACAGGTACCAATGATCCAGCCACAGGGAGTTCTTGACAAGCTTTCACTGAGTCCTGACTCCTTGCGGTTTCTTCTTGTGGAAAGAACTCACTGATTCATATCTTAGTGATTCACTAAGATATGGTTCTGATGTTCTGTTTATTCCCCACTATTATTGTTTCATAAAACAGTATATAACAGATCTTCAATGTTTCAAATATTGTGCATCTCAAGCAGGCCTTTTACAACATCTTACAGATGTGAACATTGGGGCTTTAAACTTTGATTGGAAATAATTTGGGCTTCAATGTTTTTTTTTTCTTTTCTTTTTATACCAAGCTTGGGAATCTTTACTAGAAATATTCAGAAGATGCTCTGAGGACAAACATCTAATGGTGTTGTTTGAAGCTGGGACAGAATACTAGAATTTAGCTTCATTTCTTTTTCATATACAACCGAGTGTAAGTAACCTTACATTTATCCTCAGCCTACAGAAATGGGTGCACCTCTTCTTTAGGACAGAATAAGAGTCACAGACAAGAAAGACCAGAGTCGCTCCCACGGAGAAGCAGACACTCTATAACTTTTCTTGAATTACTCTCATTTTCCAGCATCCTCAGATGAAAACACAAGAATTCTAACTGTGGCAAAGCTACACTAGTCTGCCTTGCAGTTTCATTCTTTTTAAGACTGGAAAGAGCACAAATGAATATGAAGTGATAAAGGGATATAACCATTATTTAAATTATGGCATGTCCTTTCATTAATATATGATGTAAAAGAGAAAAAATCAGAAAAGGAAAGAAAAATGGGGAGAAGAAACCTATAACCTAAAAGAAGTGTACTGTTTGAAGAAAGAGTCATGCAAAAATAGCATAGAGTCATATTTTCATAAAACAGTTGCATAAAATGGCTAAAAAAAAGGCTGTGCTCACAGATTAAGAGCAGAAGACAGGGGATGCACAGAACAAGAGATAAAGCAATGAGCGTGCTCATTGTATTTCAGTGTTGGTTTTCATTACTACGAACAAAGGACAAAATCTACCAAAGCATGCATTGTAAATGCATGTGCTTTATCATATACCAATCTTATCCCAATAAACCTATGTGAAAAACTATGTGGCGTAATTAAATGGCAGAAAAACTTTTCAGATATTGTTACAATATCTTGGAGTTCACCTCCATTTGGGGATAAATTTATGCCAGAGTTTTAAATATTTATTCCACTCTTAGAATAAACTATTTGATAAGTTTGAGCCTTTACAAGTGCTACTGAATTTGACTTCTAAAACGGAGCTCTGCAGCTGCATGCTTTCTGTGATTTTCATTTTAGGATTTCGTTATCTATTTTGGAAGAGGATAACTGGGGATGGTCAGTTCTTTCCTACCATCCTACACACTGAACGCAGGTCATTGCAGTGGTGGCACACATCTAAGCCGTCATTACAAATCTAATTTTCTTACTGTCTTTTGTTTTAAAGTATTCTCTTCAAATGCCTGTGGTTAGTGTTAATATTTATGGATTTTCAGAACTGCTATGTACCAGCTGCGACTAGAGATGTTTATAAGAGGATCCAAGGAATATTTTCCCATTTTCAGATATCTTCTTCAATTTCTTTCTTCAAATACTTAAAGTTCTTATCATACAGGATTTTCATTTGTTTGGTTAGAGTTACCCAAAGATATTTTATGCTACTTGTGGTTATTTATATTTATGATTTCTTTCTCAACCCACTTATCATTTATATAAAAGAGGGCTACTGATTTGTTTGAGTTAATCTTGTGTCCCACCACATACTGAAGGTATTTATAAGCTGTAGGATTTCCTTGGTAGAATTCTTGGGGACACCTAAATATACTATATCATCTGCAAATAACAAACTTAATAATAAATAAGTTTGACTTCTTCCTTTCCAGTTAGTATCCCTTTGATCTCCTTTGGTTGCCTTATTGCTCAAGCTAGAATGCTAAATACTATATTTAATAAGTATTGATAGAATGTAAAGTCTTACCTTGCTCTTTATTTTAGTGGAATTGCTTTGAGTTTCTCTCTATACATTTTAATGTTTGCTGTAGATTTCCTTTATTATTTTTAGGTATGTTCCTTGTGTCACATGTCTTTGTATAGGTAAGATCAACATAATGGCAATCCCACCAAGCACTCTACAGATTCAATGCAATTCCCATCAAAATCTCAATACAATTCTTCACAGACCTTGAAAGGACAATACTCAACTTCATATAGACAAACAAAAAACCCAGGATAATTAAAATAATCCTGTACAATAATGGGACTTCTGGATGCATTCCCATCCCTGACATCAAGCTCTATTATACAGGCATAGTCACAAAACAGCTTTGTATTGGCATAAAAACAGACACATGGACCAATGGAACCAAATTGAAGAGCCTAATATTAATCCACACACCTATGAACCCCTGATTTTTTTTACAAAAAAAAGGCTAAAATTATATAATGAGAAAAAGAAAGCCTCTTCAAGAAATGATGTTAGCATACCTGGAAGTCACCATGTTAGAAGATTACAAATAGATCCACATCTATCACTATGCCCAGGACTCAAGTCCAAATGGGTCAAAGACCTCAACATAAATCCAGGCACACTGAATCTAATTGAAGAGAAAGTGGGAGGTAGCTTTGAACGCATTAGCACAGGAGACCACTACCAAAATATATCTCCAGTAGCACAGACACTGAGAGCAACAATCAATAAATAAAACCTTCTGAAACTGAAAAGCTTCTTTAAGCAAAAGGACACTGTCAATAAAACAAACAGCAGTCTAGAAAATGGGAAAAGATCATCACCAACCCCACATCTGACAGAGGGATATTCTCCAAAATATATAAAGTACTCAAGAAACTAGACTTCAAAATACCAAATAATCTAATTAAAATGGGGTATGGATCTAAATAAAAAAATTCTCAACAGAAGAATTTGAAATGACCTAAAGACATTTAGGGAACTCTTGAACATCCTTAGTCATCAGGGAGATGCAAATCAGAATGTATCTGAGTCAGAATGGCTAAGATAAAAAAACACCGACAACAGCTTATGTTGGAGAAGATGTGGAGTAAGGGAACACTCCTCTGCTGCTGGTAGGAGTGCAAACTTATATAGCCATGCTGGAAATAAGTATAGTGGTTTCTTAGAAAATTGGGGATTAATCTACCTCAAGACCCAGAAATACCACTCCTTGGGCATATACCCAAAGGATGCTCAGTCAAACCAAAAAGAAACTTCCTCAACTATGTTCAGAGCAGCATTATTCATAATAGCCAGAATCTGAAAACAACCTAGATGACCCTCAAGTGAAGAATGGATAAGACAAATGTGGTATATTACCCAATGGAATACTACTCGACAGTATAAAACAATGACATCATGAAATTTACAGACAAATGGATAAAGTTAGAAAAAAAAAACTTTCTGAGTGACATAACCCAGATCCAGGAAGACAAACACTGTATGTATTCACTCATAAGTGTACTCACCCATAAGTGGATACTAGATGTAAAACAAATGATAACCAGGCCACAGTACACATCATTAGAGAAAATAGGCAGCAAGGAAGACCCTAAAAGGAACACATGAATCACCCTGGGATGGGGAAATAGATGAGATCTTCTGGGTAAACTGGGGGCAGAAGGGTGATAAAGGGGTGGGGATAGGGGATGAGAACTTGAGGAAAGATGATGGTCGAGCAGGCGCAGCAAAGAGGTGGGAGAGCAAGGAAAGAAAAGATAGGGGGAGCCATTTTGGGGCTAGGGCAAAAGGTGATGCTAGGAAAATTCTCAGGAATCCACAAGGATGACCTCTAATAGTAGTGGAGCGGGTACCTAAACTTGCCTTACCCTGAAATCAGATTGGTGACTGCCCTGTCATCATAGGACTGATGAAAACCGATACAGATATCCACATCCAAGCACCAGGTCAAGCCACCTGATTCCAATTGAAGAGAGGGAGAAGAAAATATATGAGCAAAGAGGAGTCAAAATCATGAGGCGAAACCCACATAGGCAATTTATGGCCGTTCATGGACTCTAGATCCACTCCTGGGGCTCCTACATGGGACCAAAACAGGTCCTCTGCATGTAGGTGACAGTTTTATAGCCTGGTATGTTTGTGGGGACCCTGGCAGTGGGAGTAGGATATATCCCTGGTGCATAAGTTGGCTTTTTGAAGCCCGTTCCACATGGTGGGATTCCTTGCCCAAACTTGATGCGGTGTGTGGGAACGACTTGGTCCCGCCTCAATTGAATGTGCCAGGCTTTGTTGACTCCCCATGAAAGTCTTACCTTTTTTGTAGAGTGGATGGGAGTGGGATTGAAGGAAGTGGGGAGGAGAGAAGGAGGGGAAGAATAAGGAACTGTAGTTGGTATGTAAAATAATTAAAATAAAATAAAATAAAACAAAAAGGGTCCAAGAAAGCAGGCTAGTGTTTCTTGCTAACTTAGCCTCCCCATGGAATTGTCCCTCATCCTGCAAACTTTATCCTTGTTACACTCTATAGATATGCTCTTACTTTAAGTTCTTGTAGTTTATGCTTCGTGATAAAATTATCAACTCACATGTTGCAAATGCATTCATTCATAAATGGTAAACACATCTTTCTTTTTTATTTTTGTTAAGTGTTTGAGCATTTTATGTTTGCATATAATGGTTTGATGAAGTCCACTCCCATCCTCTCTCTTCCAAATCCTACCACACACCTATGCCATCACTATCTCAAGCATTCTATTTTTAGATGCACTGGATTCTCTTCATACTGACATGTGCCTGGGTGTCAGGCCATCCACTGAAGCATGGGTAGCCTCTTGGAGGCCACAGTTTTATATAAAGCTAGCCATCCCTCCCCAAGCAGGCATCAATTTCCAATAGTTCCTCAACTAATGGTGAGATATTGTCAATCAACTCCCTCAGTTCTCTGAATGACTGGACACCAACCAACCACCTATGAGATTGCTGCTTCCTTGCCATGTCGGGATCTCAGGCATCTTTCACCTTCTGCAGGGTAACTGTGTAGCCCACTAGTGCAGGGTCATTATGTAACCCACTAGAATCATTGGTGCATCTGCAAACAGTTCTAGCTTCCATAGCTAATAGCCATTGTGCTCACTGAGCATTGGTTTAACAGTAGGAAGAATATAAGTAACAATATCATGTAGTTTCCTATTTATAGAGAAGAGATCTCCAATGAGATTTTCAGTGTTTTGTAGAAAGGGCAACATTCCCTTGCTAGGGTTTATCTTAATCTTAAAGTAACTTGAACTTATCCCAATTCCTAAGAGTGACTCATTGTGCTTTCACAGTGTTCTAAAGAGTTTCAGTTAGGATTAGTGGAACAGCATTGAGATAGCAATGTTCCCTGTTTTGCTGACTTTTTGTAAGTGGTGTTTATTTACAATTCTTCAGACAATAACAAATGAGCTTCTTTGCGTATACTCACTCATGAGTATGGACTGTTTGCATCTTAACATGACTTCTAGCTTGAGAATTTCTACACACACAAAGGTACACACATACACATGCACACACAGAGATACACACGCACACACACACATACACAAATAGGTTAAAGGGACAAGAGGCTATCAATTTTAGAGGATTGGACATGGGAAGGGCTCACGGGAGGATACCTGGGTAGAACTATGAAGAAGAAAAGATTTAACTCTATTTAAACTAAAAATAGAATGAACAATCGGGCTTCTACAATAAATTGACATGCCAATGTGGTCGACTATATCCATGCAAAACCCAAGAAAGCTTAAAATGGAATTCTAGACACAAAACAAGAGAGTTAAGTATAGCTTTTTGATAGCAAAATCTTCTCAGTTGGGCTCTGTTTGCTAAAAGCAAGCAGAGGTATGATTCTTTTAAGAGAAGGATTTCTGACTCAGCAGTAACAGCAAAAACTGCACAGCTCCTTTAAGAAGACTTCCTGGTTCACCAGCCAGACTCTTTTGAGGTCTGGCTATGGAGCATTTAAATGGCAATGTAAGTGAACTCTGGTTCTTTCTCTTTCAGGAGGTCAAGCACTTGAATGGCATATGTGGGCCCAGGTGTTTTTGTACCCACTCAGGATCGGGAGAAAAGTAGCTGAGACAATACCCACGGCTCAGCACTCCCCACCTTGGCAGTGGTGGATTCAGCAGAAGAGCATGGTGAATTCCTGCAGCCATACACAGTGATATTTCCAGGCCATGCAGTGTGCTGCATGGAAGATTTAGCTATTACTCAGATAGAAAGGGTTTATGTGCTGCACACTCCTTTTCTCAGAGTTGAGGTGATGTGTTTGACTTCCCTCCAGCAGTCTCAGGGGAAGTGAATATACTTCTGCCATGTTGGACTGAGCAGAGCAAGCAGGCAGGGCCTTGTTTGCCATAGCAATGCTGTTGTTTAGGTTTTTAAGAAGCATTTAGCATTTTAAGAAGCCTCCTTGATAGAAAAGGATGACAGATATGCAATAGGACAGATTCAGACATAAAAGACCTCTAAATGGGTCACAGTGTTGGATAAATGTACATAGGCTTGAGAGAGAGAGAAAAAGGAGTATATCAAGTTATAAAAAGAAGTAAATTGTTAAAAAAATAAAGTCTTTAAAGAGACAAAGTGTAAATAGTCATAGATTAAATAAGCCACGTAAAGATGAAAAATACACAGAGAGTCTGGATTATGAATATTATTGAATTTTCTTTAAATTTACAACTGAGATTTTGAGAAAGATATTTCATTGTGTGGATTGCTACGTTAAATCAATATAAAGGTATCTTGATATCAAAATTTGGGTCTAAGGATTTGTTGCTTTGGAAAAGAGGCTCCTTTTTGTTTCCACGGAGAATGAGAACCTGTGGAATTTTTCCAGACTAGTGTGGATTGTTGGACTAATGGCCCCTGAAAGGTCACTGTGAACATCCCCAAAAAACACTTCACCCAACAAAAAGCCAAAAGAATTTTGGAGAGAACTACACCTAAATTCCCTAAATGGTTGTTTATAAATGCTTGTTTACATTTAAAGGGGGATATAATATAGATATGAATAATTTGCATTGGTATGGTTGTTGGTCTAGTGATGCAGGTTTTGGGTCAATCTTGTTATATGTATGTTTCTGTTCTTGGTTAGGATACTGTGATTGTGCAGTTCATTTGAAAATACAATGCATAATTAAGAAATATACGTTAATAGATAACCATCTATAATAGTCAAGCTTGTAGTCATGTTAGCTAGGTTTTTTAGATATATAGAGATATATTACAGTTTGATATGTATTCTTCAAATCTTTCAGAGACCTGCAGATCATGGCATTTAAAATGTTTTAATAACTTAGGACTTTAAATGACAATGAGACATATTTGCCCTGGCAGCACCAATTACTTCAAGAGGTAGATGGGTACTAAAGAGGCTCCTTAGGGAGCTTGCTAGACATTTGGAAAAGAAACTGCTCTTGCCTGGACTACTTGATGAACTGGACATGCAGGACCCACAGAAAAATGACTGCTGAACTCATCCAAAGATGAAACTGTCCTAAGGGGTTTCTGTTTCATGAAAGAGTCTGCCAGATATTTTGCAGGACATAGAAGAAAGTGACTGACAAACTGCCAATATAGGTGTAACTATCTTTGAAAATTTCTGCTTCATGGAAAGGTCTGCCAGATACTATGGTCCTGTAGGCTGAAGATTGATGTCCCAATAGTACAGAAGAACTTTGGGTGACTGTCCAGGCAGCGAGATGCCTCTGTCAATTCTAGAGTTTTGGAAGTTGCTTACAATGCACTTCCTGTTTACTTAGGTAATATTATATCCTTCTGGAGTCTTTGTTGGAGTTGAAGAATAACTAGATAGGTATAGTTTTCCATAGTTATGATAAAAGATAAAGTAGATATAAATATTTAATTACAATTATTTTGCTTGATACCTGTTTTGTTATATGTAATTTTACTATGTTAAAAAGTTAAAACCTTCCTTTTTATTTAGACAGAAAAGGGAGATGATGTGGAAGTCCTTCTGTATATGTGTTTCTTTTATTCATTAATAAAGAAACTGCCTTGGCCTGTTGTTAGGACCGTGTAAAACTAGCTGGGGAAAACTATACTGAATGCTGGGAGAAAGAAGGCAGAGTCAGGAGATGCCATGTACCTACCACCAAGAACAGATGAACCAGAACCTTGCCGGTAAACCACAGTCACATGGCAATACACAGATTAATAGAAATGGGTTAAATTAGAGCTAATGAACCAAACAGTGATTTAATTAATACAGTTTCTGAGTGGTTATTTTGGGAGTCTGAGAAGCCAGGAATGAATAAGTGTACACCTTAAAAACAAATCTTCCCTATGAACTATAGCTGAATATAAATATCCTAACCCCAGTTTAGTCCTAATGAACTAATTTTGTATACTCATCACTCAGTTTTTTTTTTGTTCTCCCCATTCACCCTTCTAGTTGGGTAGGTACTACTGAACAATGTTCATAATATAATATAATATAATATAATATAATATAATATAAAATTTCTTAGCTTAAAGCCTCAATGAATTTAAAAGAAGTCAAGCTCAGTGCTCTGGAGGGTTTGTTGTTGTTGTTGTTGTAGTTATTTTTTTTTTGCCTTTCACATTCAAAGGGTAATACCAAGAAAAATTTAAATGCACTAACCTAACATTGGTAACAAATTTTAGTGGAGTAGTCAAGAAAAGAACAACAAGCATAAGTTTGTAGATTCAAATTAACTATGAAAGCTTAAGCATGGAATTCAATGATGTAACCTAGAAACTGTCAGTGGAAGCCTTCTGTGCATGAATGAATGATTCTGAATTCCATTTTCACGCAAGAGTTAGGCTTAGACTGTATCATAGAGGTGACTCTCTGGACCACCGAAAACAAAATGAAACTGAACTATAGGAATTGTTCATATTATTTTTGGTTTTTAATTTTCCCTTCCCTTTGATTTAAAAACAACAAGTCTGCACTAAAATGCTGCCCCAACATACTGAGATATAAAAGAAAGAAAGTTAGTTAGTTCTTAGAGTCACTATCTGAGAAGAAACACACTGCTATGGAAGTGTAGCTCAGTGGTAAAGCATGTGCAGGATTTCAGAAGAAGCATGTATGGTTCACATGTGTAATACCAAAAGCTAATCAGTGTGGCAGAAAACTTAGCTCATGAATTTTAAGTGACAATTTTTGTTGATAAACATGTCCGTCATTAAGTTTATTAGTTACATTCCTTGATGCTAGAACCACATACACACCAGGAAAAACCTAAAACACAAAGATCTTATTTTATGTCATAATTGTAAAGGATACATTCCACTATTGTGTGTAAAAAGCCTGAGGCCACTGGCCATATCTCTTGTAGTCAGGAAAAAAAGAGAGGTGTATATTTTTCCTAATTAGGGTTTCTGTTGCCATGATAAAACATCATAGACAAAAACTAGTTGGAAAGAAAAGGGTGTGTTTGGCTTACACTTACACACAGATCTGTCACTGAAGGATGTAAGGGCAAGAACTCAAACAGGGCAGGGACCAGTAGGCAGGAGCTGATGCAGCGGCCGTGGAAGGGTACTGCTTAGAATTGCTCATGATGACTTGCTCGGTCCTGGACCACTAGCCCAGGGATGGCACCACCCACAATGGGCTGGACCCTCTCGCATCAATCACTAATTAATAAAATACCCTCTAGCCAGATCTTATGGAGGCATTTTCTCAATTAAGGTCTCCTCTTTTCAGATGACTCTATCTTGTATCAAACTGACATAAAATCAGCTAGCATAATACTCTTGCCTATCTCAAGTTCTTTTTTTTTTATATTTCTTCCCAGCCCAGAGACTAGTGACACCCACATTCAGATTATGGCTTCACTCCTCAGTGAAACCTTTCTGTAAATACTCTCATAGATTTATACAGAGGTGTGTCTCCATAGAGACAGTAAATCTTATCAAATTGACAGGAAAAATGATCACCCACCTTCTGTCTCTTCCCAAACACATCATTTTAAATCATAGCATCTAACTCTTTGCTCCTAAAGTCTCATTTTCATCTGCTACTGCAATATGAGTGTACTCCATCTTTAAGCACCTTATTGTCTTTAACAGTTCTGTACTGGTTAAAAGTCCAAAACATCTCCTGAAAATCATGGCAGTCTCTTATAGAGCAGCATCAATCAAAACAGGAAGCAATTTATATGCTTCTACTATATGCCATGGCACAGAATAACCATTCCTATATACTTAAAGCTGTATGTAGTGTAAGTTAGCTCTCTGCAAACTCAGGTGACTTTTGACAGTAAATAAAGTTAAAGTTAGTAGAAAGGTCTTGTGTCTTTCAACTCACCCCTCTCCAGCTGCAAAACTGCAAGCATTCAATTACTGTAATTTACTTTTAAGAAGCATTAGTGAAATGGGCCTTTACAAACATACCAACTGTCCTTCTCTGAGGATCATGATTAGAAGCATTCAATGTGCAAAGCATGAATAGTAAAGGGCTTGGCTAGAAGCACAGACAGTACACAAAAAAATCAAATGGAGAAATGCATCATAGGAAATTCCTACCAGATATGTACTGAAAAAATAATTTATGAACAAGGGTCAAGTTTGTTACATGATACAAAAGCATAGACTATTTGGCAGAATCATCAACAACCCATGTGACTCTCCTATGAGGCAAAATAATAGTGGAAATAACAATGACTACAATATACCTAATATTGTCTTAAATATTTAGATATGCTGATTGAATTGAACTCATTAGCATTACCTGCCTTATATAGTAAGAATAAAGAGTAAAGGAGTTAATTTGAAAGTGAAAGGTTTGAAATTTGATAATATACCATCAGCCCTAGAATGTAGGATCTCAACCAGTTAGCTCTGTTGACCACAGGCTCCATCTCCCCTCAGAATCCTATGCTGATTCTGGTCCTCTCTGTATTACTGGATTACTGTGGCTGACCATGGGTGTAGTGTTAGGAGTCAGTGAGATGTTGAATTACTGAGAAGCTCTGAACAGAGAGGATGTCCCTGCAGAAGAATCTTTAGCAAAGAGATTTGGTGCCTCATTAGTAGTCTTTTTCTTGTCTGTGTGAGAGAAAATTTCTAATTTATCATTTTACAATCTCACTAATGAAAAAATACCTTTATTAACAACTGGGGTTGAAAACTGATTTTAGCTCGTGGTTTCACTCTTTGGGGCAGAATGCAAAGCAACAGGAACACGTGGCAGCAGTGGCCAATGGTGGACCAGAAGCAAAGAGATGAAGGGACCTTTGACCACATATAATCTTCAAGGAAGTAACTCAGTGTGCAACGTTTTCAGCTAGACCCCAAGTCCTAAGCATTCCACCACCACAAAAATAGTACCAAAGTTTTCAACACCTGTGCCTAGTGAGCATATTCCAAACTTTTCATCAAATGCATGACAATACTTATTTTCCTCCAAAGAAACAGAAAGTCAATTATTTACTTATCTATTATACGTTATTTGGAGTGAAAATATTCCATAAACATTTACCAATCAAAAAAAAAAAAAAAAAATGTTGACCGGCGCAGGCAGGCCCAGGCGGGGCAGCAGACAACCAGCACAGGCCCAGGCAGGGCGGCAGCCGGTGCAGGTCCAGGCAGGGCAACAGACCACCGGGGCGGTGCGGGCCCAGGCGGGGCGGCAGACCACAGGCACAGGCCCAGGCTGGATGGCAGAGCACCGGGGCAGCACAGGCCCAGGGAGCACCACAGAGCACCAGGGAGGTGCAGGAGGCGGCAGACAGCGGGGACCAGCGCACAACACCGAGAGCAGATCGCCCCACTACAATTAAAGCAAAGAGGTAGGCTTTTGGTTGGTGAGATCCCTAGCAAAGAAGGAGCCGGGACCTGTTCCTGAAGACCCTTCTGAGGGGCGAGAGGGAACTGGGCCCCTGGCAGGAGCCAGGAAACAGAGCGACAGCATTTTGTAGGAGGAGCCCCTGGCCAACAGGGAAACCTAACCC
>NW_026068026.1:2709039-2721853 GCF_014885135.2 Alexandromys fortis | reverse complement strand
CCACTGGTCATTAATATCACTTAATATTAATGGTCTCAATTCACCTATAAAAAGGCACAGGCTAAGAGATTGGATACGAAAACAGGATCCAACATTCTGCTGTTTGCAAGAAACACATCTCAACCAAAAAGACAGGCATCTACTCAGAGTAAATGGTTGGGAAAAGGTCTTTCAAGCAAATGGTCCTAAGAAAAAAGCAGGGGTGGCCGTACTAATTTCCAACAAAACGGACTTCAAACTAAAATCAATCAGAAGAAATCGAGATGGACACTTTATACTCATAACAGGAACAACTCATCAGGATGACATCTCAATCCTAAATATCTATGCCCCTAATATAAAAGCACCCACTTATATAAAAGAAATATTACTAGAACTGAAGGCAGACATTAAACCACACACACTAGTAGTAGGAGACTTCAATACAACTCTCTCTCCAATGAACAGGTCAATCGGACAGAAACCTAATAGAGAATTAAGAGAATTATTGGAGGTAATGAAGCAATTGGACTTAACAGACATCTATAGATCACTCCACCCAAATAGGAAAGAATATACCTTTTTCTCTGCAGCTCATGGAACCTTCTCAGAAATTGACCACATACTCAGAAACAAAGGAAACCTCCACAGATACAAAAAAATATCAGTGTCCACCTATGTCTTATCAGATCACCACGGATTAAAGTTAGAAGGCAACAACAATACTACCCCCAGAAAGCCTACAAACTCATGGAAACTGAACAGTCAGCTACTGAATCACACCTGGGTCAAGGAAGAAATTAAGAAAGAAATTAATGTCTTCCTTGAATTAAATGAAAATAAAGAGACAACATACTCAAACCTATGGGACACGATGAAAGCAGTGCTAAGAGGAAAGTTCATAGCACTAAGTGCACACTTAAAGAAAACGGAGAAAGCATATATCGGGGACTTAACAGTACACCTGACAGCTTTAGAAAAAAAAAAGAAGCAGACATGCCCAGGAGGAGTAGAAGACTGGAAATAATCAAACTGAGGGCAGAAATCAACAAAATAGAAACACAGAAAACAGTCCAAATAATCAATGAAACAAAAAGTTGGTTCTTGGAGAAAATCAACAAGATCGACAAACCCCTATCCAAACTAATTAAACAACAGAGAGAGAACACGCAAATAAATAAGATCAGAAATGAAAAGGGGGACATAACCACAGACACAGAGGAAATTCAGAGAATCATTAGATCTTACTACAAAAGCCTGTATGCCACAAAACTGGAAAATGCAAAAGAAATGGACATTTTTTTTAGATAAGTACCATATACCAAAGCTAAACCAAGACCAGGTGAAAGATCTAAATAGACTTGTTAGTCGCTAAGAACTAGAAGCTGTTATCAAAAATCTCCCTTCCAAAAAAAGCCCAGGACCAGATGGTTTCAATGCAGAATTCTACCAGAACTTCCAAGAAGAGCTAATACCTATTCTCCTTAATGTATTTCACAATATAGAAACAGAAAAGTCATTGCCAAATTCCTTTTATGAAGCTACAGTTACCCTGATACCAAAACCACACAAAGACCCAACCAAGAAAGAGAATTACAGGCCTATCTCACTCATGAATATCGACGCAAAAATTCTCAATAAAATACTGGCAAACCGAATTCAAGAACACATTAGAAAAATTATCCATTATTATCAAGTAGGCTTCATCCCAGAGATGCAGGGCTGGTTCAACATACGCAAATCTATCAATGTAATCCACCATATAAATAAACTGAAAGAAAAAAAAACATATGATCATTTCATTATATGCTGAAAAAGCATTCGACAAAAATCAACACCCCTTTATGATAAAGGTATTGGAGAGACAAGGGATACAAGGATCCTACCTAAATATAATAAAAGCTATTTACAGCAAGCCGACAGCTAACATTAAATTAAATGGAGAAAAATTTGACAAGAACTTTAAGTCTTTGAAGAAAGAAATAGAAGAGGACACCAGAAAATTGAAGGATCTCCCCTGCTCTTGGATTGGGAGGATCAACATAGTAAAAATGGCAATTCTACCAAAAGCAATCTATATATTCAATACAATCCCCATCAAAATCCCATCAAAATTCTTCACAGATCTGGAAAAGACAATAATCAACTTTATATGGAAAAACAAAAAAACCAGGATAGCCAAAACAATCTTATACAATAAAGGAACGTCTGGAGGCATTACCATCCCTGACTTCAAACTCTATTACAGAGCTACAGTATTGAAAACAGCTTGGTATTGGCATAAAAACAGAGAAGTCGACCAATGGAATCGAATAGAAGACCCTGACTTTAACCCACAAACATATGAACACCTGATTTTCGATAAAGGAGCTAAAAGTATACAATGGAAAAAAGAGAGCATCTTCAACAAATTGTGCTGGCAAAACTGGATGTCAATCTGTAGAAGAATGAAAATAGACCCATATCTATCACCATGCACAAAACTCAAGTCCAAGTGGGTGAAAGACCTCAATATCAGTCCAAACACACTGAACCTGATTGAAGAGAAAGTGGGAAGTACTCTACAACACGTGGGCACAGGAGACCACTTCCTACGTATAACCCCAGCAGCACAGACAGTAAGGGCCTCATTGAATAAATGGGACCTCCTGAGACTGAGAAGCTTCTGTAAAGCAAAGGACACTGTTGCTAAGACAGAAAGGCAACCCACTGACTGGGAGAAGATCTTCACCAACCCCGCAACTGACAAAGGTCTGATCTCCAAAATATATAAAGAACTCAAGAAACTAGACCGTAAAAGGCTAATCAACCCAATTATAAAATGGGGCACTGAGCTGAACAGAGATCTCTCAACAGAAGAAGTTCAAATGGCCAAAAGACACCTAAGGTCATGCTCAACTTCCTTAGCGATCAGGGAAATGCAAATCAAGACAACTTTAAGATACCATCTTACACCTGTCAGAATGGCTAAAATCAAAAACACCAATGATAGCCTTTGCTGGAGAGGTTGTGGAGAAAGGGGTACACTCATCCATTGCTGGTGGGAATGCAAACTTGTGCAACCACTCTGGAAAGCAGTGTGGAGGTTTCTCAGGAAATTCGGGATCAACCTACCCATGGACCCAGCAATACCACTCTTGGGAATATACCCAAGAGAGGCCTTATCATACAACAAAAGTATATGCTCTACTATGTTCATAGCAGCATTGTTTGTAATAGCCAGAACCTGGAAACAACCTAGATGCCCTTCAATTGAAGAATGGATGAAGAAAGTATGGAATATATACATATTAGAGTACTACTCAGCAGTAAAAAACAAGGACTTCTTGAAGTTTGCAGGCAAATGGATGGAAATAGAAAACACTATCCTGAGTGAGGTAAGCCAGACCCAAAAAGAGGAACATGGGATGTACTCACTCATATTTGGTTTCTAGCCATAAATAAAGGACATTGAGCCTATAATTCGGGTTCTTAGAGAAGCTAAATAAGAAGGAGAACCCAAAGAAAAACATATAGGCATCCTCCTGAATATTAACCTTCATCAGGCGATGAAAGGAGACAGAGACAGAGACCCACATTGGAGCACCGGACTGAAATCTCAAGGTCCAAATCAGGAGCAGAAGGAGAGAGAGCACGAGCAAGGAACTCAGGACCGCGAGGGGTGCACCCACACACTGAGACAATGGGGATGTTCTATCGGGAACTCACCAAGGCCAGCTGGCCTGGGTCTGAAAAAGCCTGGGTTAAAACCGGTCTCGCTGAACATAGCGGACAATGAGGACTACTGAGACCTCAAGAACAATGGCAATGGGTTTTTGATCCTACTGCACCTATTGGTTTTGTGGGAGCCTAGGCAGTGTGGATGCTCACCTTACTAGACCTGGATGGAGGTGGGTGGTCCTTGGACTTCCCACAGGGCAGGGAACCCTGATTGCTCTTTGGGCTGACAAGGGAGGGGGACTTGATTGGGGAAGGGGGAGGGAAAGGGGAAGCGGGGGTGGGGAAGAGACAGAAATCTTTAATAAATAAATAAATAAATAAATAAATAAATAAAAAATAAAGTAAAACAAAAAAAATGTGTTAAGCTTGCACTGGGGAGAGAAATTCTTCCTCGACGCACATTCTTAGAATTGAAAATTCCTAACCAACACATGCTGATGTCTTAGGATTTCTGTTCCTGTAATGAAATATCTTGACTAAATTCAATTTGGGGAAAATATTGCTTATTTCATCTCATATTTACAGGTCACACTCTACCACCGATGAAAAGCAGGGCAGGAGCTCACAGCAGGGTCTGGGGTCAGGAGCTAAAGCTGATGCCATAGGGAAATGCTGATTATTGGCCTTGCTCCCTATGGCTTGCTCAGAGCTACCACTTCCCACAATGGGTTGGACCCCGCACATATCAATGATTAATTGACAAAATGCTCCACAGGCTTACCCTCTGGCCAATGTAGTGAGACTTTTTTTTTAATTGACTACCCCCTTCCAAGATGAGCCTACCTTGAATAAAGCTGACAAGAACCTACCCAGTACACAGTGGAACTGATATTGTTATTCCCTAGAGAAAACATTAGTTGTCAATACTACTCAGGGCAAGCTACATAATAAATGAACGCAGCTAAGTGGCTGGTCATTATTTAAAAGTTACTAAGAAAAATGATACCTTCTTAAAGTCTTGCATTCACTAGAATGTGAATATATGCAATATATATCTTCCATTCCATCAGGAGAGTAATCATCGAAAGGCTCACCTATTAAAACAGCCGAGATGTGATTAAACACAACTCGGAATCAGTTCATAAACATTCACAATTATGTAAACAGCTTTAGTAAAAGAGGTTTTTAAATCTCTTTAGGTCATTTTACTGACTCAAATATTTTCCATCCTCATATAATGCAATCACAAATTCAATACCTTTCATGAAATCTCATTAAATAAATTGCTCTCTTGTATAATTATACTTGCCTAATTGCTATTACCTCTAGAAAATATTTTCTGTCCTAAGTACATCAGATAAAGATTAAGTAATTCCATCTTAGGCCTTGAATTAATTTCAAAAGGAGGAAATTAAAAATAAGATTGTCTGCTTATTGAAATTAAAATTAAATAATTATTAAATCGCTTCATTGTAAATCAATAAAAATTATTCTTCTCTTTCAGCAGCAAAGAAGTTGCAGGAACAAATGCTATAACTGCTCTGCTTTTATGACTTGGAGTGCGACTGTTTTCAAGGGTTATAGAGGCCGCAAATCTCAACATGTGGGGAATACACGAGACTTTACCTTTAATGAACTTTAAAGAAACAGATTTATCCCTCAATTAAACAAAATTTTGGCAAACTAAGGCATGCCTTATTTTGACACATATGACATAGTTGATGTTTGAATTTTTTTTCATCCCTAAAACATCCTTTCCCTTGGATTCAAACTAATTTGCTTACAACTGTGCCTTTAATTAGTGTTCTTCTACTGTCTTCCTTCCCGTGTGGTTATTGTTATCTTCCCTTGTGTTATTTTCCTTTCATTGTTTTTCTCTTTCATAATTAGCTCACATAACCTTAGAATGATCATAATATAGTTAGCAATGTATAAACGTTTTTGATTTGAGATTCTAAGTATTTCTCTAGCAGCCTTACTGAAATTTGTTTGTCTTCTCCATTTAACCAATACAAAAAGTGAAACAGAACAGACCTGAGAATCCTCCTAGTTTGATATGTTGGAAAGGTAAATATAAATTCAGTCTAGCTTCACAAGTTCTGTTCAGTCACCCACCTATTGACTATTCTTTCGAAGACTCTTCTGTGGATTACAATAGCTTGTCCACTTCTCTCCCATGTCATGAAATCACTCACTACTTCGATTGTTTTCAACATTGTCTTGAATTTGTCTGATACCTATGTGATCTCCTTTTTATGGCTTCTCAGATTTAGATTTTCCAAGACTGTTTTCTATCTTACCGAAGACCAGGGCTTCTTAAAATTTGCCACTTGAAATCCGTTCTACCTGGAAAACTTTTATGTAATACTTGACATGTAGTTATATAAAAGAGTCTATAAATCAAACTTTTACTGATAATATCAGGTCCACTGGAAATTCCATTTCCCCCCACATTCTAGCAGTTATGGAACTGGTGAAGCTGGTTGCCCTTCACCCGAGTGGCCATCTCCTTATTCCTGGCAGAAGGGACAAATGGCTGTCTGGGTGCTATGGGCATACCAAAGCTCATGTTGGACTCTAGGCTCCCTCAGTATCACAAGTACCTGTTGCCCATTTAAGAGTGCTGTCCTGGTATCCAGGCTCTTCTCACCTCTTCCCCTGCTCTAAACTCTCTCCTCCTCCCATCTACTCCTTCTTATAAACCCACTATTATGGCTATGACCCTTCTCTTTCACCCTCCGTTTTGCTCATACTCTTTGTCCTTCTCTCCCTCTTACTCTCCTTTCATGGGCAGGCCCACTCTGCTGACCATGTTCAGCCTACATTTTCCCTCTGCTCTGAACTCCTCTAGATACCTCTGGCTGTTCTTCCCCTCATATCTACAATAAAAACCTTCCCCTTAATCATTCTATAGGCAGTCTTTTATCAGTTTGTGTAATAATAAATCATAAAAATTTCAAAATCATTAATATAAGCTGTAGGAGGATGCCGCTTGTTTGTCCTGGCCTCCCAGAACAAAAATAACCAGACAGAAACTATATTAATTAAAACACTTCTTGGCCCCTTAGCTTTAGCTTCTTATTGGCTAACTCTTATATTAATTTAATCCATTTCTATAAATCTGTATATTGCCACTTGGCAGTGACTTACTGGCAAAGATTCAGCATGCCTGACTCTGGCGGCTCGGTGGAGTCTCTCTGACTCTGCCTTTCTTCTCCCAGCATTCAGTCCAGTTTCCCCTGCCTACCTAAGTTCTGCCCTATCAACAGGCCAATGCAGTTTCTTTATTTATTAATGGTAATCACAGCGCAAAGAGAGGACTCCCACATCAATAAACATGTTATTTATTTAAAATGAAAGCAGACTTGCATACGAAAGGTACTTAAGTATGCTTAGTTGTTTATAACATAAGGAAGGCAATCATGATTGAATGTTTAATACTCCAGTGTACATAGGATTATGTTTTTCAGAGTAGACAAATATTTTTGTTTTATAATCATCAGTACTACAGATATACTTTCATGTAAATCCATAGCATAAGACAGAAGAAGTATACTAGTGCCATGTCAAAAGACATTCAAAATTCTGTCTTAATCCCAAAATTCATTTAAAGATTTTTGTTTTTTGAAACTCATCAGCCCCTCAACCAGTGATGGAACAACCTGCCTCTATCTTGGGTTTGAAAACCTAAGGAAAGACAAATTAGTAAAGACAAACTAGATTTATTTCTGTTAATGACTAAATCTGATTCTCAAGAATGTTCCTTTTATAACCTCCACTACAAATAGTTCTCTACTGCCTATTCTAGGAAATATCAACTATACCTTTGTCTCAAAAGATTATTGTGACCACCTTGTTATGACCACCTTGGAAGTATGCCTTTGTTTCATGAGGTTATTGTTATCAACTTGTTATGTTTATGTTCTGCTTCTGTACCCCTGTCTATTTGCCCGCTAAATCCCTCATTTGAAAACTCTTACTCCTGAACTATAAAAATCCTTATCTTATCCATGTTCAAAACTGATCTTTTGAACCCTGCCTTTAGGGAAAGGCAGTCTGTATGCATTTTAAAAGCTTGCTTTAATTAAACTGACCGTAATTTGGATCTGTGGTCTTCCCCCTCATATCCGTAGAAATAATACCAGCAAGTTGTTTTTAAATCAAGCATTCTAACAAATAAAATTCCAGACATACACTAAAAATTCCAAAAATGTACAAATTTATACTGATATGCTGAGCAATGATGGTAGGGAAAATACTAGCTGTTTTTCCATGTTGAATAATTATGTTTCTGTTTGAACAGGAAGCTCTGTGCTTACACGCACAGCATTGCACTCTGTAACATGCCGTTGTTTTGGATCTGAGCAGAGTGCTTTCAGTTGTTGGTGTTGAGTAGGGTGACAGACAGACAGCGCAGACAGTGTGAACTGTGCATGTTCCGTGCTGAGACCAAAGCTATAGGAAGCTGCCTAACACAGCACTGGTGAGTAGAGCTTATGATCTCTACATTAAGGTACATGATGTATGGTTGGCCCATGGGGAATCCTTCTCTATTGGTGGCCATTGTATAAGACATCTTGAAGTCTTCTGTCACACTGAGGCAAAATCTAAATTGAAGAAATTGCATACCAGATTACTTCTTTGAGGTGGTGTCTTTGCTTACATAGCTCACTTAAGTAAACCCAAACCACAGAAAGAAATCTCATGTACATTTTATTTCTAAACTACTTTTCCATAGGCTTGTATATACCTGAAAATTTGTCAATTATGGTGGCTTTTTTTTTTTTTTTGATTTTTTGAGACAGGGCTTCTCCGTAGTTTTTGGTTCCTGTCCTGGAACTAGCTCTTGTAGACCAGGCTGGCCTCGAACTCACAGAGATCCGCCTGGCTCTGCCTCCCAAGTGCTGGGATTAAAGGCGTGCGCCACCACCGCCCGGCTTATGGTGGCTTTTTAAGGACTAGAAATTGCTTCCTCAAAAATGACTGTTGATATGAAGCTTCACTATTTCAGGTATATATGATTATGATTATGCAATAAACTTCTTGTCATTAGCAGGCATTATGAAACAGTTGTTATGAAAAAAAACTTGCTAAGTGATTTTTAATAGGTATTTATGAATTATAATTTCTTTCATTCAAACTAAGGTAAAAGTTCCATGCATTTCCCTAGTGTTTATTCAGATTAAGAAGCTGAATAAGGCCAAAGGCAGAGAGTTCTTAGTAGGGCTACACTCCAAGGTGTCCTATTCTCAATCGAGAATTTCACATTTTTACCATATGAGTCCAATGTTTGAGTAACAGGAACCTGATACTTATTGTTTAGTAATACAGATACTTTCTACTCTGTAAGCTGTTTATTACATTTTATTATAAAAATTGTGAGTGATGTTTGCTTCTGATTTCAAGCTAAAACTTTCCAGCCATGAAATAAAGATACAAAAGTAAGGGTTTTGAGGTTCTGGCCTAACTTTCGAGCAAGTTCATGTATAGTGTCGTCTTGAACAACTGGGCTTTCCTCTCTGAGTCTCTGCTTCACTGTCTACACCAGTGGTGAGAAGCCTGTTTCTCCTACCTATCCATTGCTTTCAGGACCAAATGAGAATAAAATCCCTAGCAATATGCTAGACTATAGTAAGGACTTGAGTTAAGATAGTTGACTGAACTGAACTAGTATCTGGCATGCTAGCTCTTTTATATGTACTCAGGCTGAAAAAATCTTCATCCCAGGAATATCCAATTCTGATTCTATTTGCATAGTGTTAATAAATTATGATTTAAGTGGCCATTAATTTGAGTGGAAGTATAATGCTAACATAAGTAAGTCAAGAATGGTAAAACTATTTCCATTGAGGAGTGTGGGAATCTTGTAGAGAATATAAATAAAATTTCTACTGGCTTATTTTACTTATTTGTGCATCATTGAAAACCTTCCTCTATTACTAGCAAGTCATATTTATCTGCATATTTATGTGTCTATTGAATAATGTAAACTATTTTTGAAGCTTATAAGCATAGCAGATGGTTGCAATGTTAAACAGGGGTAGGAATTTTCCTTAATACATAACCTTCGGGTGTAGTGTACTTACTCCACAACACCCCCAATTGCAAACAAAATAAAAATACAGAAAACCAGCAGTGGGGAATGCATAAGAGTTCTCCATTTTGGCTTTTTGGCCATCCTTGGTATCATTAACTATGAATTTGGCACAGCCTAAGATCTTCTGGATAAACATAGTATGAACTGAATAATAGTCTTTATAAGGTTGGTCTACAGGCATGTTTGTAATAGATGGTCTTAATAGGTGATTGGTAGGATGACAACCTGCTCTCCATATTGTCCTGTCCTGAGTAGGTGAGTAGGTCATCCTAGGCTGCATAAGAAAGATGGTTAAGCATAAGCCAGTGAGAGACCGACTGGGAGAGCATTGTTTATCTGTGGTTCCTGTCTCTAGTCTCCTGCCTTTAGTTCCTGGCCTGATGTCCCTCAGCATGGAATTTAAGTGCAATAAACCTTTCCCCACTTTAAGTGACTTTTGCAAGTTCTTTACCGCAGCAACAGACAGAAAGCCAGAATGGCAGTGTATTCCTATTAAGCCGTTTAATATAATTTGATTATTCTTATGTTTTCAGTTTTAAAGAAAATAATATATTTGCATCTTTTCTCCTTTCCTTTTCCTTCTACTAAATTCTCCCATATATCACTTATATAAAGTCTTTTCTTTAATTGTTGTACACACACGCACACACACATGAACAGAGGCATATACATCTATGTTCCTAAATACATATAAGCATATACATATATGTTCCCAACACATACAACTTTCACTGTCTGTATAATGTTCCTTTTATGTACATATTTTCAGGGATGGATATTTGGTATTAGATGACAAATTGGTGTGTTCTTTAGTTGGAAGTACTATGTATCCTGTTCTTGGCATTCAACGGTTACCTGTCATTCTTTGTGTAGGGCTGAGGCCTCATGAGCTTTCTCCTGTCCACATTTACATGTCTATTAGTATAGCATCCATTTGGGAGACCCCACCACAGACCTAGAATCTCAATTCAGAGACATATCATCTACCATCTATAATTTAAATGGCATTTGCATTGCTTGTGCATAGGCTAGACAGTGAGCCTCTAAATGAAGGCTTTGAAATACAGTGCTCTATGTTTTAAACATTGGTCTCCCATTTTTACATAAGATGTGAAAACTGATTATATTAGCTCTTTCTTTAAAAGACTTGCTATATTAATAATTATGAAAGAGACAACATCATAACACTTAATATACATAATATATAATAATACAGGTGTATATTAAGTATTATATAAAACTCAGACACTTCTCAAGCACTGTTATCTTGCTCTCTTCACTAACAACAGCAAAGGTTGTTCTTGATCCTGGAGAAACTAGGACCCTTTAAAAACCTTCCTTCTTCTGTCCGTCACCATATCCATCTGCTGCGCCTCAGTGTGTGAGTGCTGCCAATAAAGAATAGGCAGTAGTCCGATTACGGCAGATCAGAAATCTTCACAGTCGTTGGGCCCTATTCCATAATTACCTCCCACCATAAGCCACTGAATGATCCTGCAGTAGCAATTTCACGATTGCTGCCTGGCCCGTTCAACTCCCCAGATTGCACAGGCCAGTGAAGGATATCATGATCCGGATCATATTGGAGCCTTTTAAACTCAGAGGAAGACTTCATTGTGAAAGTCTGATTCTCTGAGTGATGTGACTGGAGAAGTTAGGCTATGGGCAATGCTATCATAAATCATTTGACTCATGAGAAATCATTAGTGATTTCATTTCAGGATGCCAGGCGGCAAACTAATTCCTCTTAGATTGAAAACATGAATGAACTTGAATGCATGGAGTCACACTCATCTCATAAAAGATGTTCAGAAATGGGTAGTTTCTATTATTTATAGAATCCATTTCATATTTATACCTAAAGCATAGAGATTATAATACATCAGAAGGAAATGTGGCAGCCAGACAGGATGGCACATGCCTGTAATCACAGCACCTGGGAAAGACAAGAGAATCTGGAATGAAAGGCCAATCTGCATTGCCAACGGGGTTCCTCTGAGAAAAAATAAAATAAAAATATGCAAGTAAATAACTTCCTCCAAAGGACTGATAGAAAGCTATTCCTGAAGATGTGTTAATTACAACATAACACTAAAACACTGAAAAACTATTTGAAAATCAGGGAATGATTAAGTGTATGATTGAATGGCTATTTAACTCTTTAAAAGGAAATTTACTCCTCTGTTGACCCACAAAATTGACACTGTCTTCTTAGTGAGCTTAGGTTACAGAAAACAACCTCAGCCTCATGGCCTTGCTCCTTCCCTGCTTCACTGTGATAAAATGCCCACCTACCACACATCGTCTTCACCCTAAGTTATCAGGTGTCAGTTGGTGGGTGACTTCTCTGAAAGGTACCCCTCCGTGCATTACTTAGGGAATGATAGGTACCAGTTGTCTGGACGCTGAAACCTTTGCACCAATCCTGGGTGACTCTGGCAGGTTATCCATTTCTAGAGCCCTAACAGGATAGGTTGGGGTCTTTGGAACATCTGTTTGGCAGGTTTTGGCTCTACTAAGTTTTCTGTAGACACTGATCACACAGCATTTCCTCAACAACCTTCCTGACCATAAACCTCTCACTCAAACTGTGCAACCTGCTGCCTTAGTGTGTACACACTGCATTGACTTATGTAACGTTTCTGCCCATGATTTGGGGAACTAGCCACTGGAGCCAGGCATCATGACCTCTAAATCTCTCTTGTCTCTCTCACTCCCCTCTCTCTTTCTTTCTCCCCCACCCTTTCTGTCTCTCTGTCTCTCTCTGTATATAATACTTTCAATTTTTACTTAATTTCAATAAATCAAGGTGAAATTTGACTAATACAGAACCAGAGATTTAAAAAGATACTTACATAGAAACAGAAATTGATTTCCATTGGTTGGATAGGCACACCTCAAGTTCAGGATCTAAAATAAGTGCAGTTGCTCATTTTATTGAACTCTAATGATCTCCCTGCCCTGTCATTCACCTCCTCAATCCACCATGTGTAGTACTCAAACATAACCATTTCTTAATACAAATCTGTCAGGTCAAAAACTTCTGGTAGTCTCCAGCTGTCCCATGAGGAAAATTAT
>NW_026068026.1:2699958-2709006 GCF_014885135.2 Alexandromys fortis | reverse complement strand
ATCTATATCCCTCAAACTTTGCAACCCAAAGAACAGACTTCCCACTTGCCTGGAATAGACATTGAAAACCCATTAGGCCCAAATAAATACTACTTTGAGATCCTCATATACAAGTTTGTCTAGTTTTCATTAGCAATATCATTTTCATGATTTCTGCTTTCATAAATTTTTGGTGTCCTGAAATGACTTTTCTCTATTCTGAAATACACCAGTGTAACTTAACTGTCTGATGCATTTGCTGACAATGAGAAGTTTTATTAAAGCAACAGCCTGAGTAGAGATGCTCCTCATTTCAGCTGTAGCATTTACATACAAGACAATAAGCCCTTTTACTTTTGTATGTCCTACCCCACCTTCTCAGAAAACAAAAACAAAAAACCTCTTATCAGAAAGCTGTATAATAAATAAAGAAAATGAGAAGACAAAGGACATAAATGTCTATTTGACACATTTTCTTTTACCCAGGAAGCACTACTGAATACTACAGAATTATTTCATTGTCAATAGTTACTATTTATCTTTTCAAAAATTATTTGAACTCTAGACCAGCAGTTGTGAAGTCTGTATGGAACCAAATTAGGCCCTCTGCATGTGGGAGACAGTTGTGCAACTTGGTCTGTTTGAGGGGCTCCTGGCAGTGAGAACAGGATCAATCCCTATTTCATGAACCAGCTTTTTGGAATCCGTTTCCTATGGTGGGATACCTTGCTCAGCCTTGATGCAGGAAGAAGTGGCTTGATCCTGCATCAAATTAATGTGCCAGGCTTTATTGACTCCCCATGGGAAGCCTTACACTTTGGGAGGAGTAGTTGGAAGGTCGGCTGTGTGGGGGTCGGGAGACAGGAGGAGTGGGATGATCCACTGTGATTGGGCTATAAAATGAATTACACACACACACACACATACCTAAATGACTTTTATTAAATATATGTATTTAAATTGTTCGTGTGTTGAGTAAACCATATGGGAAGTATAACCTTTTAACAATAGATTCTCTTTGACATGCTGAAGACACCAAGATTTAAGAGTGCAGCCCACCAATGCCCATTGTCAGTATCTTACCCATGAGTTAAGTTAGAGCTCTCAGGTGCCATGGCAGATGTTCAAACATATCAATCAAGACATTTTTTTTATTTGGAATTTCCTCTGGCATACCAATGATCCAGATGCCAGTGAACAGATGAGGGTACAGTCAATTGCCAGAGTATGTTTCATCTTCAAAACCTGAGGGCCTTCTATTTAACAAGCTATATTTTTATTTTCCATTTCCTACAAGAAGAATGAAAGTTAAACTTTCTAGGTTGTATTTCTGGAGAACTGCAGATACTGACAAATTATGAGCATTTGGGGGTTTTCTTGAGAATAATTATCCTCAGTGGAATTTTCATAATTGTTAGTATTAGCAGTGTTCTTACTTAGGGACAAACATTCTCTTCCCCTTACACTATTTCTTCAAGATGACAGAACTGGAACAGAGTGAGACTGTGTTGAAATTTTTCAGAGACAGTTGATCAGTAGATATTTATAACAAACACAAGAAGTTTTTCTTCAAAAAGGGACAATTTTTGCTTGAAGATTACCAAATAAGAATAACATATTAAGTAATATTATTGTGCATCTTCTACAATTATCACTGATAGATATATATCTAGTTCAAATCTCTGGCCTGAGATAGAGGTAAACTTTATAACCATCATATTTATTTCAGGCAGCATGTGCTCAACTTGTATGAAATTCTGTCTTTTCCAAAGCTGAAATATTAAAGGAAGGACTGATCACACCATGCTTTCAGAATTTGAGTGATTTATATAGTCAATGCTATTGACTATAATTTAATCAGTAATGTTACTTTGATGTATCTTTATGTATGGGAACATTCTGTGAAGTGTATTCATTGACTTTACTAATAATAAATGGACTGATACTTAAGGAAAAGAATAATTGGTTTGTTTTATAAATCAATAAAGCCTGTGAATAAGTCACAAATTTCCTTGAGCTAGCAAGAAAGTATGTTGAATATGAAGCAAATCATTGTTGGCATTCATTTACAACTCTAACACATGAGAGGAAAGAGCCACATAAACCTTATGAAAATGCATAATACAAGGAAATTAAATAAGTGTTTATACATATTCAGAGTGCTGCTAAAGCACCTGGTGTCCATTATTTTGATTTACAGTGGTGTTCAGAAAGAAATTAAACTGGGGCCACAGTAAGGTGAGATTTTAAGAATATTTCCTGTGACTCTAGATTCCTGTATCCTATAAAGGCCTCCTAGACAGGCAATGCCCCATATATGTGATACTCCACATAGGTGGTCATAATGTTATCTCTGTTCTCATCATGCTAACCTCTAACATCAACAGCTAAACAGCCTCCTCCTACATCACCATTTTATCCATGCTCTCCATTATTTTAACATGTGTATACAGAAATATCGTAAGATTTAACTAAAGTCACACAATTCTGTTCAAAACCCTCTGTTAGAGCTTTTACTCACAATTATAAGGAAGTTTGGCCTATATAAGTAAAGTGTTAAAAATAAAAGATTAATATCTCATGGTGAGTTCTGGGTGTGCTGTGCTTTTTTTCCCACTTAAGGTCATTTGTAAGATTACAATACTGTTTACAGTTAATATCATTTGTAAGATGGCAATACAGTTTACATACTTGCCTAGTATGACCAAGTTCCATCTCAGTTATTTGGTCTTCTATTCAAAAGATATAAAAGCTAGTCATAAACTAGCATCCAATACCTTGTGGCAGACTCCCTAAGGAGGGAAGACAATAATTGGGGTTTGGATCACCCAAATCAAGAATCCCAGTTCTGCTTCTCAAATAATATAGAATTGTGTAAAAGTGTGGCCACGACTATATGTGCTATTTCCCTTTTGTAATTCCTCAGCTTGGTGTGCCTATGGGAGATTCTGTTAAAGAAATTAAATTCATTACCAAAATTAAAAATCATTCAAAGCGAACTGTAAACTGAGATAGCTTTACAACTGAAATATTTTTCATTGAGTTGTTCTCACCCATGCAACAACACTGTCACTGAAGAACAATAGATTGATTGAGTCAAACTGTGCGGGTAACATGTAGCATGTGAGCATGAGTGCTACTATATGGGAGGAAAAGATGCTATGTGCTATCTCTTGGTACATATTGACCTCCCATGGCCCATTAACAAGCTTCAACTATCAGTTGAGCAGAGTCCTAAGGCAATTTTGAAAGCCTAATGGTTTTAGTGTCTGTGACTCTGTCATCCGAGCCCATGAATAACTACATGAGGCAGATTCATAACCATTCTTGCCTACCTGGAATCAGTTTACTGTTTTATGTAAGCTATAATTACATTTTAAACATGTGAGCCACCCAAATCTAGATGCTTATGTTCCTGTGTTAGCTGTAGTTACCACTGTTGATACAAAAAAAGTTTAACATAATAAAGAGAAATGCAAAGGGTTAATGAAATGAATATGAGAGCAATACTAATTGCTAATAGCTGACTCCAAGGGCTGACAAAGTGTAAGCAATGCATGTAGGAGCATAAAGAAGGAAAATGACAGGAAATGAGGTGAAACATAAGATACACTGCAGAACTAAAACCTGAACAAATGAGGTAAAAGAAAAAATATAGGAAAACACTACTTTAGGTATGTTATTGCAAATATTGTAATCACATTCAGATGAGTACATGATGATTTTACATTTGAGTATCTATAAGATAACCATAAGTGACCAAGTTGTTACTTGGGAATCTGGGGAATAAAAATCTACAAGAAGGCAGCTCTATGTAAAAAGTATATACCTTGAATAACTTAGGATTTACCTTTTAAAAACAAGTAACTAGGGAAGGCTTTCAAGGGTAAAAAGTGTAGAGGAAAAGTGAACTTGGGATAGACTTGAGAAAGATGTACTTGTGTTGGCCAGCAATTTCCTTCTCTAAACTGAAGCATTCCATCCTGAAGGGGAAGCTCAGTAAGACTCAGACAGTTATAAAGGTAATTACAATAAGATGCAGGACGCAAACAATACACAAGTTTTAGAAAATCCCTGAAACTTACTACATTATCAAAGTTCCTTCCTTCACAAGGTTTCATACTCAGGATATACTGGGAAGGAAGATACTCCGACTTTCTGAGCTGCCTGATAATTGGGCATCGAGCTACAGGCGTCTAGTTTTCACAAATCATTATCTGTGATGAATTGGACATTTTGGTGATGCAAGCTGGCTTTGAGTTACCCATACTCCTGTAAATAATGATAATAAATTTATTGGTTTTCCAAGTTATACTTTGCTAACATCATTGTTTAGATCTATTGTTAGTTCTGTATCTCAGGGGAGTAGACAGGTGTTCATGCATCTACAGGAAAAGTTGCACACAATATAGTTGCTGACCAAATATGTACCCAAAGAACAAAGGGCTACATAGAAAGGAGTGGTGGCATGGTCTTGTAAAAGGTGCTGAGACATGCAACTGATGCGGAAGTACGTGTGGGTGGGACATTCATAGGGAAAACTCCAATATGGCTACCTGCCTCCCCTGAAATGGATAGTGTGCCCCCCCGCCCTTTTGTAGTGGCAATTGCAAGCTTCATAATGTATACATGATTGGACACGCAGCCTAAGTCAAACTGTTTGCAAATGGAGCATCGTCAGATGCTTTATTTCATATGATGCAGCATACCTCCTTGATAAAGCAGACCCACTTTGTGAGCACAAGGATGGTTCCCAGTTGATGGATTAGAGAATAAATTGCACTCCGTGAAGGTAGCATGTATAGGATGGACTCTTGAGCAGGGTATGGGATTGATTGCATGGCCTTTGTTATCAATGATAAGACATGCTAACAAGGTTTATATCTAGCATCCACATTTGCCTCTGATTTGGTAAGAACACTGTATTAGGGGATGAGATAGAGATGTTGGCTCATCATTGGTTAGAGTTGCCAGCTTCAAAGGAAAACAGAATACAAGTTGGATATACGATAAAAAGCCATCAGCCACACTGACGAGGCTAAAATAAAAAGCAAAACAAAAACAAACAAAACTTGATACCTATAGAAAGAGTCAAATAGAGAAGAAGAATAGAACAAGGTAAAAGTAATAAAAGATGCCCTCAGATCCAAACAGAGAAAGGGAGAATTCACAGTTCAGTCAGCAGAGAGGGAACGCAGAAGTGTAAGAGACTATCATAGCCAGGGAGTGTTCTGTTTTTCACCTGCTTGAATTGGGAGATTATTTAAATAAGGAATAAAAGACCCTTTTAAAATCTCGCTCATGATGTTGTGAGATACAGAGACAAATGGGATCAGTCTGAACACTGTGGAAGTAGAGAAACTTGGTAGCGTAACTCAATCCACCTTGAGAGAAAGTCAACCTAACTGGAGGGAATCTGAGTTAACTCTGCCCTCGGTGGTCTGACTCATAGAAGCCGTTAGGTATACGTGGTTATTGCCTACTGAGGGACCAATAAATATCAGAGACTAGAAAATAATAGAGGAAATGTAAGTATTAAATTTCTGTAAGCATTAGAACATTAGTTATGGGAGAGGCAGTAGTTGCTACATATAGTTTATCTGGGCAGGTGGTATTGTGTTTACAGGAAACTTAAAAGGCTTTATCCACATGTACCTAATGACTGATACAGGATTCTAATGGTTTTACTGATCTCTGTGGTGGTTTATCACCTTTTATGAATTAGCAGAGGCCGTGGAAGATGTGAATGATAGAAATCAAGATAGAAATTGGTTTCATAAGGTGCTAAATGCACCGTGGGGATAAAAGAAAGAAAAAAAAAGACTTGGGGATCTGTTCCAGTGGTTCAAAGACAAACCTGTCAAGATTTGTGTCAAGTCATAAGGCCCAGGGAAAAAAAGTAGCAGTCAAACGCTGCGCTAATGAACTTCTAGAAAGCTTTAAAATTGGAGCAACAATGTGTGGGTGCACTCCCGAGGTCCTGAGTTCCTTGCTCGTGCTCTCTCTCCATCTGCTCCTGATTTGGACCTTGAGATTTCAGTCCGGTGCTCCAATGTGGGTCTTTGTCTCTGTCTCCTTTCATCGCCTGATGAAGGTTAATATTCAGGAGGATGCCTATATGTTGTTCTTTGGGTTCACCTTCTTATTTAGCTTCTCTAGGACCATGAATTATAGGCTCAATGTTCTTTATTTATGTCTAGAAACCAAATATGACCTCGAGGGGTGCACCCACACACTGAGACAATGGGGATGTTCTATCCGGAACTCACCAAGGCCAACTGGACTGGGTCTGAAAAAGCATGGGATAAAACCGGACTCGCTGAACATAGCAGACAATGAGGACTACTGAGAACTCAAGAACAATGGCAATGGGTTTTTGATCCTACTGCACTAACTGGCTTTGTGGGAGCCTAGGCGGTTTGGATGCTCACCTTACTAGACCTGGATGGAGGTGGGTGGTCCTTGGACTTCCCACAGGGCAGGGAACCCTGATTGCTTTTTGGGCTGACTAGGGAGGGGAACTTGACCGGGGGAGGGGGAGGGAAATGGGAGGTGGTGGCGGGGAGGAGGCAGAAATCTTTAATAAATAATTAAAAAAATATAAAAAAATAAAATTGGAGCAACAGTTTACAAGAGACCCAAGTAATAAAATAATATACACAAAAAAGATTTAGCTTAGGAGTGGGCAATTATCCCCCAGAGTACACTGTGTAAAGTATACTGGGGGTGGAAATGGTTTGCCAAGCCAGGGACCCTTTCATCAGCCACATTCAGCTGACGAAAAACCATGGGCCACAGTGCTGATCTGCAGCCCATGAGAACCAAGTTCTAGCAGACCTGGCAGGCTAGATTGACTCAAATCTGAACCAAGCTTAGAAATGGAGACTACCGGCAGTGAAACCATCAGGGTTGGCAAATTCATAGTGGTTGGAGAAGATGGATGGTTCAAGGACAAGGTCTATGAATTACAGAGGCTTAAAAGGGAAAGTGTCTCCCATATATGCCCTTGTACCCAAGATTGTTTTTAAATAAAGAATGGATGGAAGTGGTGAGATCTTTCCTTGCTGTATTAGACCTGGTAAATATTGTTGTCAGTATCCCTTTAGCTACACGAGACCATCTGGGACGTATTTGGAATGAATGATGGGTAGAAAGTCACATTCCCCTGTATAACTTCTGTAAAAATGTTGTCATATGTAATGCCTGTCCTTGATCATCTCACAAATTTGTAAAAAAACAAAAATGTGGAATAGCTGTAAGACAGCAGCTGACTTTAAAGGAAGCAACCTTTGTGGCTAGGAAGGAACTCCCTAGGAGGTATTAGGCTGTGGGGTGAAAGTCTCAGTACCAAGGGCAAGTTATGTCTCACAGACGACCAGATCTGTGCATGACAACCTTCACACACACAACGAAAGGGTGCATAAAGACTGAAAGCAGGAAACTAAGCAAATTCACAGGTAGAACCAAGAGACAAGACAGAAAAAGCAAGCTAGGAACAGGTGGAGGCTTCCACTGCTGCACACATCCAGAGATGGGTCTAAACAAGAAACAGATTTCAGAGGCTGACTAAGGCATCTGTGATTTGAAAGGTACCACATGTTCCTGAACGTTTCAAGTGGTTTCATTTTGGAAGTTCAGAAAAATAGGAGCTAGATTTTTAGAAAGAACCAGTCTATCATGCAACTCATCCAACGTGCATCATAGGAGCCAGAAAGACATGGTTTTGTAGTATCCATAGGAGCCTGTGGATGTGGAAGGGCCAGAGTTCAATATGCCACACCATAAAAGCAAAACAAACAAAAGTATATGCTTTGGGAAACTTTATATCAAGGATATTTTGAGTTTATCTTTAATGAGGGGAGTAGAAGCAAAAGCAACAGAAATGCATGGATCAAGAATTCTGGAAGGACAATGAGTCATAAGAAAGATGGAATCTGGCCCTGGGAAGGGAAAGGATGCATCTTCAGTGGACACAGAAAGGAGACTCAACCGAGAGCTGCTGTTTACCAGGGCCTGGGATAAGGGAGCTGAAGGACATCAAACAAAGCATAAACTAGGAGGCAATGGCTTTTTCTAGTCATATAGCTAAAAGAAGACTTGAAACAGATGCCAGGGCAAATAAAATGATGTCAACATTAAAGTTGACAACTTCACACAATCTAGTAAAAGGTCTAGCACGCAATTTTTCTAGGTTGGTTTGACCCCAGGGTTTATCTATGGGTAATTATTAGGAAGAATCACCCACTATGGTTGTCATATTTCCCTGAGCGTAAGATCACGGCTCATAAGGGTACAGAAGGCAAACTGAGTACTTACATACATGTACTTACCTATCTCTCTCTGCTCTTGAAATTACATCATATAACGAGCTACTTCAAGTTCCTGCACCTGACTTCCCTGCAATGACCCATAGCCTGGGATTGTGAATCCTTTTTCCATCTAGCAGAATGTTTCAGGAAATTTTACCACAGCAACAAGGAAAGAATCCAAGACAGAGAACATCAATAAAACAGTAACGGACATCAAATATGCAGGTGATGCTACACAGCCGTACCCATTAAAGCTGAAAAACAGTGAAGAAACCAGAAAGTTATAAGGGCGAAAGACACTAGAGATGCTGATGTGAGAAAAGTGAGTGATACAGGGGAGAGGGAAACCAAAGTCACTGACTCTGGTTAGAGCTTTCTGAGTACATGCATTACACAGTGTGTAGAGTATCCTAAACTCTAGTTTAGGACACAGGCTAACCTGCATTATTTTACAAGGGTCAGATAAAAATAGAATTTAAAAAGGGTTGAACATATGCCCTTGTCATATGATCGGGCATCTCTTGGGTATATTCCCAAGAGTGGCATTGCTGGGTCTAGGGGTAGGTTGATCCCGAATTTCCTGAGAAACCGCCACACTGCTTTCCAAAGTGGTTGCACAAGTTTGCATTCCCACCAGCAATGGATGAGGGTACCCCTTTCTCCACAACCTCTCCAGCAAAGGCTATCATTGGTGTTTTTGATTTTAGCCATTCTGACAGGTGTAAGATGATATCTCAAAGTTGTTTTGATTTGCATTTCC
>NW_026068026.1:2671014-2698004 GCF_014885135.2 Alexandromys fortis | reverse complement strand
GGGAGGCGGGGAGGAGGCGGAAATCTTTTTTTTTTTTTCAATAAAAAATTATATTTAAAAAAAAGGGTTCATACTGTGACTTCAAAATGCAATGCTTTGATGGTTAAGAAGGCTGCAGTGAGGAAGTGGAATGTGGGGCAGTAGAGATGCTTGCAGGTGGAAGAAGTATAAGGGGACCCTGTGGGAACAGAGGATTGATTGTACATTCTGGAAGAATCGAAATCACGTTCGTAATTGTGACTCTCTGCCACGGACAAGATCAGCCTGGAACAAGAAAGAGAGGAAGGCAAATCCAGTGAATATCTCTTGACTCTCCAACGACAGTGTGCCTAGCGTTCAATCTGTAAGAACTGGAAAGACTCAAATTCATTAAATCACTCCCTGGAATGTGGTCTGTCCCTATCCAAACTGGGTGCTGGTTACTCCAACTACAGAACCAACAGAGAGCACACACGAAACAGCATTATCTGTCTCCTACTCAGATACCACAGCAAAGGGAAAAGGAAAGACAAGACATCAAATTTTAGCTCATTTTGAAAAGGCTCTACATGTTCGGTACTGTCAGAACCCAGAGGACAGCATTCACTCTCACTCCAGCAAGGCAGTTTTGGATTCATTTCAGTCATTGCCTGTAATTGAATTTAACTGTAGAAAATCCTTCTGTTGACCTCGACTTGATCATTTTACTTTTTTCTTCAAGTTCCCCAGAAAGCAAACGTAACCTCCAGACTTGCTGGAGTGAGAACAAAGCTTAAAAAAAAAAATATCTGAAACATGAACAAGCAAAAAAAAAAAAAAGTGTCAAAGCCATCTGTTTAGGGAATAGCAGATCAGATGAAGGTAAATAATTAAAGAGAGTTTAACTGGACTTTTTTCCATACAAAAAGAAAATTTCAGTACCACATGGTATAAAAAGTATCACATATGGGAACTAATTAAAACCTTGTCAAAAGAAGCTTGTCATCTCTTATACTTTGGTAAGTGAACGAGAAAATAGGATAAGATTACTACAGAAATGGGCAAAGTAATTTACTTTGAAATTTGTCATTGTTTATTTAAAAATCCCCACAATACAAGTGGCATATGCGGGGACTGTTTCTATTGTCTTTGTGACAAATTATTCAAAGTCACACTAAGGTAATCCACAGTAGTTCTGACCAGAGAAGAATTAGAACTGCATGCATGGTCATACAGCATTGCATCAAGAATGGTTTTCAAGGGCTCATGCCATGAAACCATTGCATTAACTTGGAAGCAAAGTCACACAAGCAAACAACTGTAAAACAGAGACTCTTGTCCCATAATTAGATAGAAAAAAATGTAATCTCCTCGAATTACAAATCTGATAACCCAAATCTCATGCATACCTCATTCAATGTTTTTTTTTTTTTATGTTTCATACTCAATCAAGATTTGCTGCTTGATGCCACCACATCCATGAGCCTCAGTGACTCTTTTATCCATACTTTCCATTCTGTTTTCTATATTCCTGCTAGACGTTGATATAGTTGTGTATATTTCATTGAACTTATTTTAGCAATTTGTAAGGTCCCTGTTACCCACCCTCTCTGCATCACACAAATCACACATTTGTATTTTCTTTTTCTCTATGGTATTATTAAATTTAGATTATTATCTCTTGGGGATTCTTAAAGACAAGTATTTGAATAATTATCTTCATCTTTCTACTTGGCCATTGCTATCTAGAGTCAAATTGGAAGAAGATGTCCCTGGACCCCTACCAGGTAATTTGTATCCAGAATCACACTGAATATTCTCATCGTAAGTTGATTGATGATAACAGTGACCCTAAGAGAACAGCTGACTTCCAAGATATGATGAATCTGGAATGAAAGACTGACATATCTTTGTCAAATGCCTAGGTAGGTAAAATGACAGCCTCTTCTCTGATCTCAACCGAAACACTCTGGTAAAAGACGTTCTCATTCATGGACCTTGCCATCAGTAACCTCAACCAATACAGAGGATTCTGAAACAGCCGCAAAAAAACCTGGAGCTAGGCTTCCTTTTCCAAATGGCATTTTTCTTTTGTTCAGAAGTGGGTATATATCTTCTATTAAAAGATTTATAAAGAAAATGGAAATGGTATGTATAGCTAATGAAGGCATTAAAGAAAAGAATGCAGCCCCCAAGTTGGACCACAGAATTGCCAAAAAAGTTATCAGATGAGAATTACAGTATCACTTCTTTTTTCTTTAGCAAAATAGATATGTCAAATGTTCTACTAGTAAAATAACCAATTCTGGCTTTGTTAACTCATAATACAATGGGAAATATTACAGGCATGTATGTTCATAGGTGTCAAATTTCAACTGTCACCATAAAAGCGCATTTTCATGTTTCTAACTAATAAGATGGCTCATTTGGGAATTAGTCTAAAGAAAATGTTGTTTTCAATTTTTTCCAAATATGTATCTACAAAGATCAATGAAACACTTTAAATGTTGCTTAATCTAGTTATAATACTTTTTAAAGAATTAACAGAAGTTTCTTCTCTCTCTCTCTCTCTCTCTCTCTCTCTCTCTCTCTGTCTCTCTCTCTCTCTTTCTATCACTCCCTCTCTCTATCTCTCTTTACAAGCTCAACATGTATGGAGCTGTCTTCTTCATTCATCCAATCTACACTTTGTGGGCATCTTCCCCCAGAAGACACAACTATAAAAGTGTCACAGAGAAGAACAACTCGGTGCCATTGTGTGATTTTCCTCAGACCTTAGGAAAGCTTCCAACCACATACATGAGCTCAACATCTCAGATATGTTTCACAAACAACCTTTTCATCCAGGTGCTCAGTGATTCTTTGCTTCAGGGCACAAGGTCTAAGACTTACCTTGCCATAGATCTTTTAAAACTTTGCCTTATTTTTCTACCCATTCGTGAAATACTTACTGTAGTAATGAATACAGCATCATGTTCTCTAGGAGAGCTGAGAGTTTTGCAAGTAGCATTAATTTTTCTTCTTAGAGAGAACACACTGTAACAAGGACTGCTTACCCCTTAAAGAAAAAGCTTAGTCAATGGTTCCAGGG
This sequence comes from Alexandromys fortis, assembly GCF_014885135.2. NCBI lineage: Eukaryota > Metazoa > Chordata > Mammalia > Rodentia > Cricetidae > Alexandromys > Alexandromys fortis. The sequence continues at coordinate 2,694,955 of NW_026068026.1, read as the reverse complement.
AAGCAACTGAAGCTACTGAACACTAAGGAAAATTCCCAGGACCTTCTGAATATATAGGGGATATGTAAAACACAATCATCTCTTTGCCTCTTATCCAGACTAAGTAATCTTCACTGGCAGAGGACCAGACTTATTATGGAGGCCATCAGTTGGTTTTACTAATAAGAGGCAGAGGAGGCTCAGTGTCTAAGAGACAAAGGCACCAAATAAAGAATGCTGTGGAACATCATAAGTCCAGTTCACCATGGAGGCAGCAAGACCATCTAAGTGAAAGCTAAGCAGCCAAGGCAATGGCAATTATAAAACCACCAATGTGAGGCAGAAGACAAGAGGACAGAGAGGGATTTCAAGATGAAGGTCATTCAGTTAAACCTCAAGAGAAGATGTGTGACTCTATTTTGCACAGGAAGTGAACTATTTCGCTCAAGACTGAGCTTTAGTGGGTTCGTGGCTGGCAAGCAGCATTGGGCGTCCTTTCTTCCTCTGCTGTCTTCTTGATTAAGATTGATATTCTAGTGTTTAACCAGTTTCCTCAATACATGAATCTCCAGGCTGATTTTCAAGCTGCCTCTTAGAAGATTTCACTGCTTGTAAGTTTTATCTTTCATTTTCTTTCTTTTGGTGTTGTTTTAAGAAATTCTTTCTGAATAATGCAGCTTCCACAAGGAAGTACAAAACCACTCTATTTCTATTTGAAATGATCCTTTTTATCACTCTTTCATGTTATCAAACACTCACCCAGAAGATTCATTACTGCCCTGTCCTGACTTTAGTGTGGGAGTGGCAATCTTGCTCTTGATCTACCTTTTCTGAGTTTTGAAACTGAGCATATTAGCTTACATAAATTTGTATGTCATGTTTCTATCTTATTTTCCTTAAGTATAGATATGCTAGATATCAAATGGAATCAATCCCATTTTCAATTTCTATTTTATGCTGATAAAGAGGGCAACAAAGCAGTAGTATTTTTAAAAAGATTCAGGGTCTCATGAGTATTCAGGACCTGAGCACAGCTGACACTGGCAAAGATTACGGAGTGAGGAGCACAAATGACTGTCTATAATAATAATAATGTGGTTTTATCAAAGAAGACATTTTGTTTGCCTTGCTTCTTTTATCTGACATCTAATCAAACTGGGATCAGATTATACCAGGAAAATTATATTAGTAACACTGGACCCCGTCCATTTCTACAGCCTAAAACATGGCCCTGTTCCTTAGTCTACCACTTCCGCTCCTTCACAGGGTAAATTAGCCCAGTATAACATATCTTCTAGGAAATTAACACCATAAATAACACTTGCTCATAGGAGTTTAGTCCAAGTAATGATGAAGAACTACAATTTTCCATTGCCTTGAAGATTATATAAAGGTCAAGAAAAGCAAACAGCTTCTCTCTGTCAAGACTTCCACTGCACAGAAGGAATAAATCTTCCCTGGCCTACGCAGGTTTCTTCTCTTGCTTCATTTTTCCAAAGCAATTAAGGTCTTACTACTTATGTCATCAGTGGTAACAGTACTAATATTTTATATGTGGGTATTTCAGAATTTGCAGAAACTCCTTTACGTTCCATTTGCATTGCACAAAACTTAATAAAATAGACTGCATTTCCATGACACGAGAAGTCTGTAAATCTTATTGAATGTTTAATTTTTGTTATCTTATGTTTAATGCTTATGAATATGTTAAGACAGTACCTAAAATGATTTTAAAATATTCAAATTACTTTTTTGCTTTATGTGTTTTCTTTGCACATAATCAATTTGATATATATTTATTTGGTTTTGTTCTTCTTGTTGTTGTCAAGTTTGCATTATTATCGTGGAAATTTTAAGAGACAATGACTGTTTCATAATCTATTGCTATTTTCTAAGCACACCTTGAGCATGATCCTTGGCAGATCACTAGGAAAATATCAGTACCTCAGATATAAATTATTTTGAAAAGAGGAGACAATAATGTTAAATTCCAGGTAATAAAGTTTTAGAAGACACTGTTGGAGGAAGACTGGCGATGGGATCTAAAAGATCATGGTGATTCTTAAATCATTCTGCTTGACTCTGTGCCTTGCCTAGTAAATATTCCTTACTAACTAAATCACAGGGCAAACTCTGGCAAATCTCAAGATCTATCCCTGGACTACCCCATAGCAGATCTGCCTGTGTTTGCAATGAGCTGTAACAGAACACTCACCAATTGTCTTACCTACTCATTGAGAGCCCAAGTTTTATTCATTTCTGTATCCCCAGACCTAGGATTGCATTTAAGTCTATAAAAATTCTCAGCAAGTCCTTGTAGAACATGTGAAATAGCTAATTAAATTATTAAATTAATGACAGGATGAAAAGGGGAAATTTGTTTTGCCATTTCTGAGCTACATTTTAGGCAAATATAATATCAAAATTTATTTTTACTCATTAAGGTTCTGAGTACAAACTGTCTAGCACTCTAGGGTATTCAAACTGAAAAATGTAAATATACTATTCTCCAATCACAGATCTTACTAATGCCATAGAGGCTTCCCTACCACAATGAAGAGACTTTTCAATTTGCATAATAAGATTGAAAACTAATAGCTTTTACTTCTGCCACTTTCCTGAACTTAAGCTAAAGGTTTTTTGCAGAGGTATATTTATTGAAACTTAGGGTAACATTCAGAAATCTGATTTGTCAGAAGCCTATGAAAGTTACTGGCAGGAAACATAACTAACATTGTAATTGTCTTTTGTTTGTTAATTTGTTTGGTTTTAACCTGCAGTTTTATGTGTACTCTTCAAATAAAAAACTTTAAATGAGCTGTGAGCTCCCAAAATGTTACTGAAACACAAAGTGCTTCTTTCTCATTGATTCCTTATGATCTTGTGACACTAAACATACCAGGCATTAGCTTTCATCTATCCAGTCCATCTAATTACATGCTTACCTGTGCTGGAATTTTACCACAATTATATCATTTATGTTGTTTTCATTATGTTTTACTTTGTTAATATATATGTATTTCTTTTACTCAGGAAGTAGGCATAGTATACTGTTTTTTTTTTAATTTATTATTGTATTGCATCAAAGAACATAATTGGAATAGTGTCCTGGCTCGTTTTGTGTCAACTTGACCCAAGCTAAAGTTAGCCAAAAGGAGGGAACCTCAATTTAGAAAATCTCCCCATCAGATCCAACTGTAGGGTATTTTCTTAGTTAGTGATTGATGTGGAAGAACCCAACCCATTGTAGGTAGTGTCATCCCTGGTCTGGTAGTCCTCTGTTCTGTAAAAAAGCAGGCTGAAATAGCCATGATGAGCAAGTCAGTAACATCACCTTTCCATGACTTCTGCATTGACTTTTGCTTCCAGGTTCCTGCCCTGTTTGAGTTTCTGCCCTGACTTCCTTCAATGATGAACTATGATGTGGAAGTGTAAGCCAAATGAACCCTCCCCCACCCCGCAACTTGCTTTTGGCCACAGTGTTTAATCACAGGAATGGTATCCCTGACTAAGACAACTGTTATCTCTTGTTATAAAATGAAAAGCTCATAATGCATACTCACAATGAATAGTTATGCTATAGATAGTAATGTGCCTCTGAACATTTACATCATATGTGGCATAATAAAAACGTTAACTAAGATAAATAGTAAGGGTTCAGTATGTTCATACATCATTAATGATATTGTATATGGTCTTTTCTGGTCATCACTTGGTCTTTTGTGAACAGTAAAGTATAAAAACAGAGGATCTGAAATGTCTGGCACCAAGGATGATGGGTTCAGAAGAGAAGCTACATTGAGAAGTTCTCTCAAATTGAACTATTTGTAGCAAAGCTAGCTAACCCAATGTCAGTGTGTTGCAGAATGCAGGGGCTGTCAGACAATGTGGAGGGAATATTTTCAAATTGATAGACATCTAATAAGGTGGTGACCTTCAAACAGTGTTAAAATAAAATCAGTGTTTCTCACTGGAAACAGTTTATCACTTTCTAGAATATAAGCAGTCATACACTAGAGAAAGAAAAGATGAGAGGGAAAGGGAGGAGAGGAAGAGAGAGAGGGAAGGGGAGGGAAGAGGCAAGAGTGGGAGAGATTGTTTATTGAAAGCAATCAGTAAAATAGAAATATTGGATACTTTAGAGAGAAAGGAAAAAAGACCTACTTTGAAATCACAATAATATCCCTCAGGTCAGATTTTTTTGTGTCAGTTAAATGAGTAATTGTCCCAGAGGTCTCCAAGCCTAAGCTTACTCCTTAAACTTCAGCACGTATGGTTGATATGAGGTTCGTTCTGACATTTTCTGTGGCTTCCCTCTCATATCTTTCTAAAGTTCCCATCCCTACACTCCCTTTTAGATATTCCTCTTGAGAGACATGCTTTCACAGATTAGCAAATGTGTGCTTGATGAGGAAAACATAGCCTTGGGAAAATGCCGCGTGACTGACAGCAGGACTGGGTCTTTACCAGGTACCACTGTTATCTGGAGAATGAGGGACTTAACTGAAAAGAGAGCTGTTACAAAAGAATGTGTTCTCTGCACACTGATGGCAGTTTTGAATCTTCCTGATTATTACTTTCACATTGATTGTGTTAAATTGATCTGGAGGTTTAGGATCTGGGCCAGATGCCTTCTTTACCATACTCCATGTTTTCAGTTAGCTTCAGAGCTACACCCAGGTTTTCCTGAAATCTTTGAAAAATATTTATCATGGACACTAATTTATTGAAAGGAGAATCATGAAGCCAGAGGCTACCCAAGTTTTATAACTCAGCTTGGTAGTAAAATGTATAAAGGGAGGTATTCAGGATGTCTAACTTACACTCTCAGGTGCACAGGGAAACTCTGAGTTCAATGTGATTAGCTGTTGTTAAAGTCAGAAAATACCACAAAACTGCCTCCACATTAGAATCGGTAGAATAACTTGTTGCAGTTGTTGTTAAAAGTTCAAATGATATCTAAAGACTCAAGGCGTGAACCTGATTGGAAGGCGGGTACTGGTTAGTGCAGGCTTGACTCTTTGTATCTTGAAGCCAAAGCAAGGAGTAGACAAGTAGTAGACATCCCCAGGAATGACTCTAAGGACCTGAAGGACTAATGGATGCTGGCTATATCTTACATATAAACTGCTGCCACAATGTTTCCTAGCTCTGGGTCTTTGGCTTCAGGGTTATGGTCTGCTACTCTGCAGTTTAGAGAACCTGTAAAACTCTGTTATTAGAAGACAAGTCCACAAAGCTATAGACTCTGGGTTCAGTGAGGAAGGAAACTAGAGAGAGAAAGGAGCCAAAGCTCACACGCAATTTCTAACATCTAACAAGTATACTCAAGATAATAATTGTCTAAGGTTTCTAAGTCATTGAGCTTGAGACCAGCATCTGATTTTCCGATCTTTGCATGGAAGATGAGCCGTGTTTACGCTAAAGAGGTTTTGCTGAACTTCTTCCTGGTTGGGGATTTGGAGAGATCTACCGAGCTGCTTTTATTTGCTCTTCTTTTTGTGTCACCTCTTCTATGTGGGTGGTCTCTCAGATGACACAGAGTTCACAAAATTTTTGTTAGTCTCCCACGTATATCAAAAGCATTTGCTCCTCTGAGTGTAAACGCTTCCAGCATAGTTCCCTCTCAAGTTCCTGTTTGAGAACACTGAAGAAATCTATGAGTCACAGAGCTGTCTCTTCAAAGTGTCAAGGACATGAATGAGTGTTCTGATCTTTTGTATAGATGTATCAACTTCTTGAGAGTTCCTATGCCTGATACCGATTTTTTTTTTTTTATATTTTAGCTCTCTTTGCCAACTAGGTAGACTGTGAGACCCTAAAATCTACAAGGTTTAGTTTTTTTTTTTTAATTTCTCTTTCCCAAAATATTTTCCCTTTTGGTATTCTATTATGAAGAAAGAAAGAACAACAAGACTGATTTTTAATCTTTAGCTTGAAAATCTCGACATTAGTGATTAATTATTTTTTGTCAGCTTGACTAGGCTGGCATGGATGTCTGATTAAGCATTATTTCATGTTTGTGTCTAGTGGTGTTGCCAGGAGAGATTAGCATATGATTTGGTAAAATGAACAAAGAAGATGGAATTTTTCAATGTTAGTAGCCATCGTCCAATCCCCCGAGGGCCTAAATATGACAAGGAGGCCAGAACCACTTTCTGTTTCAGCTGGTTCAGTCTTTTCCTTCTCTTGTACATCCTGGATTTTAGTCCCTCAGAGTTCAGCTGAAGTACGTGTTAGCTCTCAGACTCTCAGGCATTTGAACCCCACAGCATGCTTCCTTCACTCAACACCTGCTTTTCTGGCAATACTGGGACTTGCCTCCTATAAGACTAACCACTTTCCTGTAAGAAATCTCTCCAAATTGGTTTAGTCACTCTTAGATGGTCCCACTTAAGCATCATCTATATACCCAAATGCATGACTTAACCATGTAGCTCTTCACAAACTTAGAGATCACAGTTTCATTACAATGTTCTCACTATATTAGGATCCCCTGAATGCCAAAATAGCATTTCCTTTTGGGATTTTGTCAGAAATACTTTTAAGGCCAGTTCATAAAAATTTAGGCATTCTCTGTCATTATTCAAATTCTCTATAATGTGTTTGACTTCTTTTTCAGTCCTTACTGGCTGTCTTTAATAGATATATTTTCATTAAAAATCTATGAAAGACTACCTACATGCTTCCTGTCATTCCTTAACACTCTTGCATTCTCCGCCCTATAGATTCCAATGCTATTTCCACATTTTAGCAATTACCACAGCAGCATCCCTCCTTAGGCACCAGCTTACATATTGGCCTTTATTGCTGCCTGTGCTGTTCAGCTTATGGTAAACTTGATGCAAGTTAGAGTCTCTAGGAAAAGAAAGATTGTCCTGGTAGCGAGTCCTATGGATTATTTTCCTGATTAACAATTGATGTAGGAGGATACAGCCCATGATGGGTAGTACCACCCTTGGGTCAGTGGTCTGGGTTATATAAGAAATCATTCTGAGCCAGCCAGAAAGCAGCATTCAGCTACATTTTCTTCTTTTAGTCACTTCCTTCGTGTTTCTGTCTTGAGTTCCTGTTCTGATTTCCTTTCACTATGGACTGTGACTTGAATGTATGAGACAAATAAAGCCATGTCTCTGCAAGCTGCTTCTGGTTACAGTGTCTTTATCATGGTGATAGAAAGTAACCTGGTACACTGCTTCCTGTAATTTCTAATAAAATAGTCCCACACTAGGCCAGAATAGAGTATAATAAGGCTTTATTTATTTAGGGTAGACTCACACAAAAAGCAGTGATCAGCAGTCTTCTGTGTGAGCAGGGAATTGGAACCAAATCCAGCAGCCAAGAGACCTGAACACGCATTTTGTCTGCATTTATATTATATGAGACCACACCCAAAGTGAGCCAGTATCTTAAAAGCTATTGGCTGAAGGAGTTTCCACAGCATTTACCATAGAAAATTCACACTAATTTATCCATTTCAAAAATATGAATCTATTGTCTTAAATTCTGTTGGAATGAACCTAATAGGCTGAATGCAAAATGTCAGTAGTGCTGGCTGTTTCCAGGTGTTGGCGGGAAGAAAGCCATAGCTTTGCTTTTCCTAGTGTTTCTGGATGTTGCCAGTATTCCTTAATTCATAGCCCTCTACCCCATCATCACAGCCAGCAACAATGGGCTGAGTTCTCATCTCATATCTCTGAGCAGAGTAGAGAGTCACCATGTGTAAGGGATTTGTGTGATTAAAAGTTTCACTCTTTTAATCAAAAATGTTATTCTTTCACAATGTGCACAGACTTATTTATAGGTGAACACTCCTGTTATAAAAAGAAGTGTCATACATCTGTAGTTTCTGAGGACTGTTGTGCAGGTATCTATGAAGGACCATTAGGTAACCTTCCATTAATGGTTCCTAGTTTATTGTAAATCATAAATATTTGCAACAGCAACAAAAAATGCTTATCTGTTCCATAATTAGTAACATAGAAGTTTATGGGATAATTTCAGATTAGCATGTTTTAGTCTTTAAATGGATTCCTTATACTTCCCTAGTCAAGTGTACTTTCATGTAATTTATTCATCGTATCATCTTACATATTTGAATACTAACTTTGCAACTTCACATTTTGTAAATTTGAAAAACAAAATCTACAAAAACACTTTCCTTTACCAAACAAGATCACAAATAAGGAGGAACTCCAAACAAGTCTTTAAAATGAGCATAATTCCAAATCTGAGCAGTAAGAAAATACTGTGAACTATGTTTATGTCAATACCCCGTGGCATGAGCTCAGAATCATGCACCAACTCTGGGTGATATTCAGGGAACTGTAAGGGTCTTGGGTTATCCAAAGGCCCTTGCAGGTCAAGCTGGACAGTATTGTGAATGGCCTGTACTAGTGAAATAGCTTGTTATCAAAATTTCTGCTGAAGGTACTACAGAATACTTAAACAGTTTGATAAATATATATAAGACATGTGGTTTATGTTATCAAATAATAACACTTTATACTATAAATATCCAATATGTTTCACTAGTAAAAAATAAGAAAAGGGCCATACAGTGTCCTGCCTGCCAGTGGAACTGCACCTCTCCCTAGATTCTGTGCCCTTCTTACCACAGCCTTCCTGAGGCCATTGGGGGCAGGGCACAGCAGAGGGGCCAGCATTGGACTTCTTCCACTTAGGGGCATCACTCAGAACCTGTGAGTGACCACCTGTAGGTTGCTCCTTAGATTTTGTATCCCAATGCCCTTCCTACAGTCCACACCATCCCAATCTATTGCCTTACCACTGCTGGACCCTGCCGCCAACCCCAGTGGACTGCCTTCTAACATTCAGGCATAAGCCACATCTGTCAGAAGAGGCATAAGCCACACCCGCTTGAACAGGTTTCAGCTGCTCAGGTGCAAGCCACACCTGTTAGAAAAGAAACTCCTGCTAAACCAAAGGCCAAACTAACTGCCAGAAGGCCAACTCCGAACTTGGACAGAGACTCCAAACTAGGCCTGTGGTCACACCAGCACCAGAAATCCTTTCCACAAAAACTACAAAAGAGAAACGAAGGACAAAACCACCCATCCAACAAAGACAAGCTCAGAAATCAAGGACTAGAAATAATAATTCCAAACCTAGATGCCTAAACACCAGTGTAAGAATAGAGTCAGCAACAGCCAGAGCATATGACACCACCAGAGTCCAGCCAACCTATGACAGCAAGACCTGAATATTCCATTGCAGTCAAAGCACAACTAAAAGACTTTAAAAACAACAGTACGAAGAGGTCCTAGAAGAGAAAATGAAAAACTCCCTTAAAGAAATTGAGGGAAAGACAACCAAAAATTTAGATAAAACCCAAGAAAGCCAAGGGAAATATATATATAAATAAATATATATATCAGAAAATCTGAGTAAGTCAACAGAATTAGAGATGCAAGCATCACCAACAGAATGCAAGAGATGGAAGAAAGAACCTCTAGAGTTGAGGATACAATACAAAAAATAGATTCATTGGCCAAAGAAAATGTTAAATCAAAAAAAAAAAATACTACTAACACAAACCATCCAGGAAATCTGGGACATCATGAAAAGACCCACCTTAAAAATACCATGAAGAGAAAAAACTAAGCTCAAAAAACCCAGAAAATATAGTTAACAAAATCATAGAAGAAAACTTCCAAAGGAAGAGCATACCTATAAAGACATAAGCTTACAGAAAACTAAACAAATATTATTAGAGAAAAAAAGTTTCCCAGTCACTTCATAATCAAAAGACTGAACATAGAGGACAAAGAAAGCATATTAAAAGCTGCAAGAGAAAAGGGTCAAGTGACTTGGTCATGGTTTCTAATGATGTCACCAAAAAGAAAGTTGGGGGTGGGGGATGGATTTATTTGGCTTATACTTTCTTATTGATGTTCATCACTGAAGGTAGTCAGGACAGGAACGCAAACAGGACAAGTACCTGGAGGCAGGAGCTGATGCAGAAGCCATGGAGGGGTGCTGCTTGTTGACTTGTTCCTGGTGACTTGCTCAGCCTGTTTTCTTATAGAACTCAGGACCACCAGCCCAGGGATGCTACCACGCACAATGGGCTGGGCCCTTCCCCACTGATCAGTATATAAGAAAATGCCTTACAGCTGGATATCATGGAGGTATTGCCTCAATTGAGGCTCCTTCTCTTATGATTCTTACTTAGGTCAAGTTGACACACAAAGCCAGCCAGTACACCAAGTAACATATAAAAGCAGACCTATAAGAATTACACTTCTTTTCAATTGTCTAAGCTTCCAACTGTGTTCTCAAGAATTACCCTACTTCTCAACAGAATCTCTAAAAGCCAGAAGGGGGTGAAAAGATGTGCTGGAGACTCTGAGAGACCATGAATTCCAGCCAAGAATAATATACTCAGCAAGACTTTCAATAGCCATAGATGGAAACTGACGGAAACAGATAAAGAGACCCATAGCCAAACATTAGGCAAAGCTCAGAGAATCATGCAGAACAGGGGAAGAAAGGATTGTAGAAGACAGAGGGGAAAGGATATTGCAAGAAATCCCACAAAACCAACTGACCTGGGCTCATAGTGTGGCTCACAGAGACTTAACCTACAGCCATGGAGCCTGCAAAGGACTGATCTAGGCCTTCATATGTGTCACAGATGTGCAACTTGGTCTTCTTGTGGGTCTACTAACAGTAAAGGGAGGAAATGTTTGACTCTGGTGCCCAACTTTGGGACCCATTCCTCCTAAGGGATTAGCTCATCCATGCTTATGGAAAGATGAGGTACCTAATTTCACTGCAACCAAGGCTAGTTGATACCCACGGGATGATAATCTGTATCTGAGGAGAAGGTAGAGGAGTGGATAGGGTGGGGGAAGAAGAGAGGGAAGAACTTGGAAGAGGGGAGGGAGAGAAACTTTAATTGTGATGTAAAAACAAAAAAATAGACAAAAAGGCTCATGTAAAAGTTTGCATTGATTAAAAGCTGAGAAATGTTTTTATACATTAATAATTACATTATATCTGAATTATAATCATTTTAAAGATCTTTGTTTGAATAGTCTTATTATTTTAATCTTGGTTGATGAAGTGAAATTTGTTACAAATTATGTTTTTCAAGTTGCTAATATATTATACATGCACACACATACATACACAGGATGGCAAAACACAGAAAGTTAGGAGCATTTTGCTAACAGGTTGCAAAAGTAAATACATGTCTACTCCTATTCAACAATCATGAGAAAATAATGAAAACACATAGAAGTAGCTATTTTATGCATTCATCATCATGCCCGTGTCCAAATGCCCTAGATGGATGCTTAGTGATCTTCGTAAGCACCCAATTACTTCAGGAGAATATGGCATACAAATTATATCCAGAATTTTTCACAAGTTTTAAGTGAAGTAGAAGTGTCCAAAAGTCAAAAGAGAACTGATAAATGCATTGCCCTTGATGTAATAATTACACTTACCTGGGTTGAGTCTACCTGGCCAATAGAAGTGTGTAAAATCATTGTATAGCAGGGGCTGGAGAAATGGTTCAGTGGTTAAGAGCATTGCCTGCTCTTCCAAAGGTCCTGAGGTCAATTCCCGGCAACCACATGGTGGCCCACAACCATCTGTAATGAGATCCGATGCCCTCTTCTGGCCTGCAGGCATACATGCAGACAGAATATTATATGCATAATAAATAAATAAATATTTTTAAAAAATCATTGTATAGCAAAGGCATTTCTGCAGAACATTGCCTTGGGTTGAGACGGATTTAAGATAGGTAATGTGTTCCATTTTCCATATCTTTATGTGTCTCTATCTCTGTATCTCTTTCTGTCTCTGTTTCTATTTCTCTCTGTGTCTCTCTGTTACATACAGACACACATACACATATTTTGCTACAAATTTTCATGTAAGTAATCAGTGTGTCCACACAGTTGTGGCTTTTGCATTCAAACAGGCTAGCGTGGTGTAGCTGGAGAGAGTATAGCCTGCCATAAACACTACATAGAAAACTCCAGACGAAATGATGCTGACAAATTTTTCTATCAGAACCCTTGTTCCTCCCCTGAGAGCACAAGACTGGGGGTGCCGGCACTCAATTTCAGAGTAATTGTCTTCTCAAAAGTAAGCAGTAAAGGAAGAGAAATATTTCTAAGAGTAAAGTAAAATGAGCATGCGCGCTCACATGTATTTGTCTCCGTGTTTGTATAGTAAGTATTGAGGTCACAGAAAAATGATCTCCAGAAAATTACTTAGTTCTACAAGTGTTCTTTTCCATTTTAACGGCAGATCAGCTTTCTTCATTCATTTTACTTAAAGGTTTTACTGAAGGATCAGTGGAAGTGTTTCTGTCAAGTTTCCTAAATATGCATGTTAAGAAATTGTCCAGAACATGAAAAGTGAAGTATATTTTAAGGAAAATTCTAGCTGTACACTTAGTTTTCTTAGTACAGTTTTTTTCTACTAAGAATATATTAGCTTTTCAGATTATGAATTGAGCAGCTTTCAAAGGCAGAGGAGATGTAGAGAGAACTTCTCCCACCAGTGTGGAGATGGACTCGGGCTCTTAGAGGCTAGATCAAGGGACATAGAAATCTCCAAATTGCTACAGCTAGACATTTGTCTTATGTAGTAATGACATGATAAGTTGGCCCCCTGTGATTGGCTAACACACAGCTTCCTGGTGTTGCTGAAATCCATTGCTAATGACATTCCTAAGGAAATTTTAGTTTATCTGTATACAAAGGAGAGGACAAGTTCTTCTGTAGTGATTCAAAAGTGTGGAGACAAATCTTAGCTAATGACTTCCTGTTTTTCAATAAGATACTCTAAGTGGCTATTTATTAATAACATATTTTAGAGACAGGCATTGGCTGTATCTGTGACTTCTACACTACCCCTTAATGCTTATCTCTATATCATTGCCCTTTTCGTGAAGTGAACAGGGATTTGCAGAAGCTAATTATCAAAATATGAAAGTTACTATCATAATTACGAGTTCATTAAATTCTATGCTAGTCAAAGCCCCACCCCTCTTCTTTGTCTACTGCCTTGCGGCCCTCTAATGGAAATATGGCCAGCAATATTTACTTAATTAAATCAAAACATTAATATTTCTTGATAAATAGGAACTTATCACTATTAGCTAATCTGCATTTTTTACAAAATTAATTAGACTATCTTACCCAGAAATTTCAACAATTTGTTTTTATGACCTGATATTACAGTAACTTATGTTTAATTATAGACTATTTTCTTGGTACAGGATGTGAAACTAAGAAGGTGGGTTTTTGAGGCATCCGAGGTGTCTTAATTTTGAATCATTGAATCAGTCATCTAACTGATTATTTAAAAAAAAAAGTAGAAAAAATAGGAGACAAAAGGTCAGACACATTTTTTTCTTCACAACTATATTTCTGCAAATGGTTTCAATGAATCATTTCAAAACTGAACAAGAAACAGATGTCTGTTAATTAGAGATTTGAATTTAATGACATGGTTGCATAGGTATGGCACACGGAACATCTGTGTTCTAGTACCTAACATTAATTTAATTTCTTTATAGGAGTCATTTACATTTTTCTTCATTTTCAATAAATTGTTTTCGCTGCTCAAAATAACATTGTTGTTGTGGAATTGATGACACCAAGGCCTTCTCTTTGGGATCTCTGCATTCTCCCTAGTGGAGCAGATGCAAGAATCATAGGAATAAAAACATTAATTAGGAATTATGTAGCACTCCCTTCCTTCCTTGTGGCATGTAAGGAGATTTAAGGATTAGGGGGATTAATAGGTCATACCTTATGCAGTGAGAAAATGTTCATTTAGAAAGAAAGCATTTAGTTTCATTATACTATTTCTTGGCACCATTCTTGCTTTGCAACAGAAGATAAGAACCAGTCTGATTCTTGCTGCCTAAAAGTTTTTGAGGATAAATAATCATAGTTTTGGCTCCCATTCAATTTTTAACAGTATATTCTCTTAGCTACTTTTCTATTTCTGTGAAGAGACACCATGACCAAGGCAACTTATAAAAGTAATCATTTAATTGGGGGCCAGCTTACAGTTTCAAAGGGTCAGTCCATGACAATGACCAGAACAGGCAGGGAGTTGGAGCTGTATCTGAGAGTTTACATCTTACTGGCAAGATCTCGAAGTCATAGACAGAGACTGGACCTGGTCTGGGCTTTTATTTTTTTTAATTGAGCTTTACATTTTTCTCTGCTCCCCTCCCTTCCTAAACCCTCCCCTTCAACCCTCCACCCAGGTCTCCATGCCCTCAATTTACTCAGGAGATCTTGTCTTTTTCACTTCCCATGTAGATTGGATCTATGTATGTCTGTCTTAGGTCTGGGCATTTAAGATTTCGAAGCCCACCCCTAGTGACACACCTCCTCCAACAGGCCACACCTTCCAAGCCTTCCTAAACTGTACACCAACTGGGAACCAAGCATAAAGTATATAAGCCTATGGGTGCCATTCACATTCAAACTGCTGCATTCACACATTCACAAACCGCTGTTGGCTGTGTAGAGTGTGTCAGGTTTTGAGTGAAGCAACTTCAATAAAGATGGATCATTTGGTTTCATCTTTGAACAATCCCATAGGGAGGTTATGCTTTTATACTTTTTAATATATCTTTATAGAGAAAAGAAATTGACAGTGAAAAACTGGAACAGGACAGGTGACTTCCTTCTGTGTGAAAGAGAAAAGGGTGAGGACACATACACACTCAGTGAGTTAAGGCTGACAGCCACAGCATCTAGCTCACCATGAGCTAGATGAGGAAAATTGTTTCCCCTCCCTGCAAACCCTTCCTGTGAAGTCAGAAAATAGGTGATAGTTACTGTGTCATTACAATAGTATTGCTATACGCCATGAAAGAATTCCATAAACCTACAGAAGACTACCAAGTGACATCACACTGGTCCTCCCTAAAATTCTCTAGAAACTTTCAATGACATAATTTTCTTTATCTTCTCCAAGGACGAAGAACTGGATATATGGTAAAGATAAATGTAAACAAATTTAAGAAATAAGATAAAAAGGATAAATATAAATTCATGCAATTTATTATGCTTTAAGGGACTTCATTTGTATTTATTTGTGTGATCAAACCATCCCATCTTATTCCAATGGAGACTTCCATACATTAAATTGGCACTAGTAAGGCTTGGATATAACCAATTAATTATTCTGATCTTTCCTTTACTTCCTGGTGTGCCACAGGCTACCAGGATTATGCTGAACTTTAATACCTTTTAAGGTTTATTTTATTTTTATTTTATGTATATAAATATATGGCCCACATATGTGTAAGTACACCATGTGAATTCCTGGTGCCTGAAGATGCCAGAAGAGGGTTCAGATTCCATGGAACTGGAGTTACAGACATTTGTGGGAGGCCACGAAGGTGCTAGGAACCAAACCAGGTTCCCCTGCAAAAGCAAGCACTACTCTTAACCACTTTATCAGCTTTCTGGGCCATCATGTTGTGCTTCTTTAACACCTGGTCTAGAGCAAGGCATTCCATATGGAGCCCTGGCGAACTGCTTAGAGAAAGAGCAGCTGTGAGGACTCACCTTACTATGGAATGAATGCTGCCTCTAGCATTCTCTGCTGTCTGAGGATGCTAATTATATTTCTTCAATTTTGAAGTTTAAAGTCATATTAAATGGTTCATTAAAATGTAAAAATATCAGCTATGGGCAACTCTGACTTTGAAAAGGGGCTATGGCTGTTCTACTATCTATTTTTGCAGAATCATTTAGACATTGTTTTGTGATGCAAAATTAAAAGGTGGCTAGTAAAATGATTAGCCTAAAAAGTAAACTTTGTACATATTTTTATTTAATCTTTTACATATTAATTTCTTTACTCACAGATAATTTAATTTTTTACTTAGACTGTCAAAATGGTTCTGCAATTTAGGTAATAAAATAAGTCAATTAAACAAGTTTGATGTGGGTTTCCCCTCTGTATGCTGTGCATACCACTGGTTAATAAAGAAAGTGTCTTGTGCCTGTGCAGAGCAGAATAGAGGTGGGGAAAGCTAAACTGAATGCTGGGAGAAAGGAGGCAGAGTCAGAGAGAAGCCATGGAGCCACCATCAGAGACAGACATGCCAAAACTTTGCTCTTAGGCCACAACTTCGTGGTGATGCACAGAATAATGGAGATGGATTAAATTAAAATGTAAGAGTCAGCCAATAAAAAGTTAGAGCTAATGGGCCAAGAAGTGGTTTAAATAATATGGTTTCTGTGTGATTATTTTGGGTCCGAGCTGCCAGGCAGCCAATAAACAAACTAACAGCCTCATTACCACACAAGTTCATAACAGAAGATCAAAATATTAGTGGAAAAACATTGAATATGATGTATAATTACACATTAAAGGCATAATACACATTTTGGTAAATCTAATAAGAATTATGCATAACATTTTCAAAGAAAACTATAAATACTTCAGAGAAAGCATTTAAAACAAAATAAATAGGACAATAGGAAATGGTCAGGCGGTAGCATACATCTTTAATCTCAGCACTTAGAAAGCAGAAACAGGTGATTTCTATGAATTTGAGGCCAAGTTGGTTTATAGAGTGAGTTCCAGAACAGCCAGGGCTACACAGAAAAACAACATAAAAATTTTTGATTAGAAAAGCCAAAATTGCTAATATGGTCTATATTGATCAACAGATTTTTGTCTTAGTTTGAGTTTTTATTACTGTGATGAAATACTATGAACAAAAGCAATCAGGGAGGAAAGGGTCTATTTGGTTTATACTTTGATATCGCTGTTTATCACTTAAGGGAATCGGTACAGGAAATCAGACAGGGTAAGGACCTGGGGACAGGAACTAATACAGATGTCATAGAGGGATGCTGCTTACAGGCTTATTCTCCGTGGTTTGCTCAGCCTGCCCTCTTATAGAATACAGGACCACCAGCCCAGGTATGGTGCCAACTACAGTGGACTGGGTCATCTTCCATCAATCACTAATTAAGAAAATGCTTTATAAATGAGTCACATTTTATTAGCCATTTGCCAGTTTGTGAACATCTGTTTCCATTTCCTGGGTATTGTGAATAGAGCAGCAGTGAACATGGATGAGCAGGTACCTCTATAGAAGGATAGAGAATTATTCAGCTATAAAAATTATGATAGATGGAACTAGAGACAATCATTCTGAGTGAAGTAACCCAGACGCAGGAAGAAAAGTAGTGCAGCTTTCCTTGTTGTGGAATATTATTTTAAGGTGTGTTCCATTTGTTTATACTGTGGAGCATTCATTTAATGTTGTAAACAAAAAAAAAAAAAAAAGAAAATGCTTTACAGGTTTGCTTATAGCCCAATCCTAGGGAGGCCTTTACTTAATTGAGATTCTCTCCTCTCGGATAACTTTAGTCTGGGTCAAGTTGATATAAAACCCTTCAACACAGGTTAGATGCAATCTCAATCAAATACACAGCTGAGCATCTTGGGTAGAAAATGATTATTTTATTCTAAAATTCATTTGGAAAGGCAAAGTGTCTATTATACCCAAAGCAATCCTTAAAACCAAACAGTGATTTGGATAATTTAGACACCTGACCTACAGACTTGCCATAAAAGCACAGAAATCAAGAGTTTGCTACCCACATACGAATAGATATGTAAGTCAATAGAACTAAACTCAGTTCAGATACACATTCATTCATCACGGATCTTTTCAACAAAATACTTTTAAACAAAATACTTTTCAACAAAAGTGCAAAAGTATTAGAATAGAAAAAAGTAACCATCCTATCCAGTGAGTGATGCTAAACTAACTGTACTACCTGGCCCCACAAAAGTTAACTTCGGTTTATACTTGAGAAAATATTTCAATACGTGAATGAGAAGGGATAATATCTAATCATAATGACTAAAATAATAAAGTTATTTATTGGGAAACCCAATTTTGTTAATCTGGAAGGAGACACAAAATAACTGTTGAAGTATATACCACTCATACTGGTAACAACTCAAGGTAACCTCTTGCAATAAGAGGAATACACACATCCTGTTAAAACACGGTGAGGAAGTGATGAGAATGAAGTTTATACAAGAAGAAAAATTATGTGCCAATAAGAACAGCAATTAAACAGCAGCAGGCCTGTGCTGACAGCTCCTAGAGAGGCCAGACTCAGAAGATCTGGAGTTCAAGGTCTGTCTGGAATGCAGAATGAGCTCAATAACAAGGTTAGTAACTTAATGAGGTCATGTCCCAGGGGTCACAAGGTGGGATGGTTACATTCAGATATGGAAGATTAGAAAAGAATCATGCCAATCATGTCTCATTCTTTTTATGATTAAATCTCAGAGTACTACAGTTTTTAAAACTGAAGAGAATGAAAGGAAGGAAAGAAGGAAGGAAGGAAGGAAGGAAGGAAGGAAGGAAGGAAGGAAGGAAGGAAGGAAGGAAGGAAGGAAGAAAAAGAAAACGGTTGAATTCCCACACTCTAGTTTCTGCTATTAGGTCCCTTACTAAGAAGAGGTCTATGAAATATTACACATGATCAACAGATAGAAGTAATTCAGGAATTATCTTACAATATACAAAAAAGAGACCTACCAATAATAACACAGGTTCTTATAGATAACGCTATGTTTCCACTTTGTTCCTTATTTACCCCTTCCTTCCATACGCCATTTTTATCTTAAATTCTTTGATTAGATCTGAGCCCTCATGTGATGCTTTTCCATTTCTTAATAGCCTAACAGGGTTCCACAGATTTTTTTTCTTCAGTGCAACACAATTTTTTTTCTATCTCACATCTTTGCATCACTGAACCAGAACTTCTGCGAATTTCGTTGAATCTACAACTGTGTCTTTATTCAGCTAGTGCATGACTCAGAAGCATGAGGGTTGCAGAGGAGTACCAGGGCTTGAGTGTCTACTGTCTCCACAGGATATGAGTTTGGTTCCCAGTACAAACTTCTGTCAGTCAAAAATATATTTAATTCTGGCATCAGGGATCTAATCCCACTCTCCTGGCCTTCATAGGCACCCACGCATACGTACAGAGAAAGACACATAGACATACGACACATACATGCAGAGACACATGATTGAAAAACAATCAAAGAATACCTTCATGAATTTACATTTGGAAAAGCACAGAGCAAAGAAAGCTGCCCTTTCCAAGGCAAAGGACCCTTTTCTGGATCATACTTACATGCATTTTCTTCTGCTACTGAGCTGCCTATGACTCAAAGTTAATTTGCCCTTCCCTTTTGGTATAAGAACTTTTTCTTACGATATCTTTACATACTACAAACAAAAAAGGTTTCTGGTGGGTTTATTTTTTCCTTATTTTTTATTACTTTATAAATAATACCAATCAAAATTTCCACTTCCTCCCCTCCTCCCACTTCCCTCCCACTCCTGCACTCTCCCTCCCACCACCCTCCCCCTCCACTCCTAAGAGAGGGCAGGGTACCCTGCCCTGTGGGAAGTCCAAGGTCCTCCCTACTCCATCCAGGTTTAGGAAGGTATGTCTGGTGGGTTTATAGTACTGTTAGTCTGGAATATATTTGCCAAAGACTTTTATTTAAACTACGAATTTGAGTGAAACAAATAAGGAAGAAAATTTGCTCCATATTCATGGAATGACATTAACATGTGACTAGTAAGTTCTAAATACATCAAGAAAAACAGCTGTGGGGGCAGCCTTAATGAGGGGATGAGATTGTAGTCACCACATCCTGTAGATTCAGCACACCTGAAATCAAAGCATGTTCCCTTCTTACTGCTCTCCTCTTCAGTTAATTTTATTTGCCTGATCTCTCCTTTCTCCGGGGAAAGGTGGGTGATACTGTGATGGCCTTGCTAGCACCTTCTAGCCACCTGCCGAGCACAGAATGGCATTAGGCAGAATTCCGTGTGATGGTTTTGCAATTGGGAGTGTGTTTGCTGAGGACGTTTATGACACTGTGTATTATGTGTGGACCATCAACTTCGTTCCCAAGACACTGTAAAATTAATACCATTTTCACAAAGACACCTGGACACCAAAGCCGGTTGTGTGAGTGCCACCATTTTACTTTGCTATGGTGTTTTTGCAGTTGCTATACATAGCATCACTAATGAATGGCAGCTTCATAGCTTTAAAAGAGATTTTTAAATCTTATGCATTCTTATAAAAAGCCTTGAAGCATAAAAAAAATTACAGAATAATTATATATCTTGTTTTACTTAAAAAATGTAAAGGTATTTCGCTCAGTACCTCACTTTCTATGTTTTCTATGTTTGCATCTTTAGTCATCCGCAACGGTGGCTAAAGGACAAGTATAATGTAACTCATAATTACTGTAAGGAAGATGCTAAAGAAATGATTGGAGACAGGACTAAAATATATTCTGAAGTGAATCACAGTATATGATTTACTAAAATAATAAAAAACTTCAGAAAATAATTTTGTGATTAAATCAAATTCTGCTATTTAGCCAGACTGTCCTCTTTTCAAGGGTCTCTGGGTGGCTTGTGAAGTTCTCTGTACCTTCCTGAAGCACTGTTATTTCCCATTTCAGTTAGGTTTCTGGGGACTCGTACCCTCTCTGAGGTTTTGATCCTGTGTGGATGGTTCTCTATTACGAGAAAAGCTTCCTAATATCGTCATAGTAACCACTGCCTGTGGATCAGAACCCGAGTTTGCAGATGAAGCCCTCTTAACTTTGAGCTGTGAAAGTATCCTAGAAGTGCAAATGATGTTTCCACATGCGGAGGCTGAGTGCTCTGCACACACCCATGTGTACAGCGCAGCCAGATGCTTCCTACACAGCCATCTGGGTGAAAACCGCACACATTTGGCTCGGAAAAATACAACGGAAGTATACTCAGGGCATTCACTCGTCCTTTCCATCAATGCACAAAGCCATTTTCAGGCCATGCAAGTGCAATCCATGGGACCCATTTAAACTCCATTCCCCATCATTGGGTACATATTTAATCTAAGCCATTTGAGGTGCAATTTGCAGTTATTGTTAAATATCAGCCAAGTTCAAAAGGCCATACGTGAAAGCAGATTAACTTAACATATATTTATCTAGCACCTGCTATGTGCGGCATCCTGCCGGATACACGGGCTGTTTGCAATTTGCATATTAGGTTTTCCTTTTTTTTATTACAATGGTGCTGAATTAGTACAATGCTTCAAATTTTAAAATGTATAAGTGTATATCAGACTTAGCTTCTGGACGGATTCAGGCTGGGTTAGCTGTGGTAGAAGGGACTCCAGATGTTCAGCTATGTTCTTCCTCCACTCAGTTCCAGTCCTGAAAGACAGGAGCTCACATGAGGATATGCCCTTTTTTTTCTAGGCTTGGTAGACATTTGACATGCCTGCAATGTGCTGGATATGTCTTTTCACATTTAATTTAAGTCATGTAGCTATACCCAAAATCTGCAGGTTAATATGCAACACCAATGGATGTTTTAGCTGGCCAAAGTTGGGCAGAAAGGTGAGAATTGTGATGAACACTGAACAGTTTATCCCACCTTACCTAACACCAGCAGAGCTCAGAGAAACCAACTTGAATAATCATCTATCACTGTCCCAGGGAATATGATAAGGTAAAAATTAATATATCTGTCTGGGAACCTAACTCAGTGGGTTAAGTGCTTGCCACACAAGCTTAAGAATCTGGGTTTGATTCTCCAGAGCCTATATAAAACATTTGCAGAGGGGTGAGAGCAACCAGTCCTTACACAGCTCCAGTGACTTGATCTGACTATGATAGCAAGAGAATGAAGACAGAGAGAGAGAGAGAGAGAGAGAGAGAGAGAGAGAGAGAGAGAGAGAGAGAGAGAGAGAGAAAGGGAGAGAGAAGCTGGAATCAGTTCAGGGGGTATGAGCTCTGTGATGGAGAAACCGCAGCACCTTGGAAACTAAACATGTTTATTATATACTTTTGAACAGAGAGGCAGAGTTATTGGAACTGACTGAACAAGGGAGTGGGTTGTTATGTACAGATAAAAAGGGAGGCAGTGCTATTATGTAAATTGAATTAGAAGCAGGTTTAGTTACTTGACGTAGGTACAGTCACTGTAGAGGAACAGTCCTCAGGCTTAAACATCTGGGAGGAGGAACCTATAGCATTTACTGCCCATACCATTAACATGCATCCACACACAGACAAGAGGCAGGCTTTGCCATGCTTCTGAGCCTCACCCTAGTGGAAACACTTGACTATTTTCTCATGCATCTGAGGCCACTGTCATTGACATGGCTATGTCCATGTCAACAACACACTATCACTCAGGACTTTATTCACTCAGGGATTCCTCTGCTCCCCTCATGGGTAAGCTGTGGAAACATATAAGCATCAGAAAAAAACAAAGGGACCCCATTCAAGAAAGACACAATATGAAGCTGTCCTCTAATTTGATATGCATGCCATGGTAATTCTACCCTTGTTCCCATGCACACACGCACACACACACACACATAAACATAGGTAAAAAATACTCCTTCAGTGTTGATATGATGGGAAAATTTTGTTAGTTTTTATTCCAAGTCTCAGATTTATTCACAAGTGCTTGTTGATAAATAAGGTGGGGCTCAAGCACCAGAGTTTTTTTTATAAATGTTCTCAGGTGGCTTCAAAGTGTTTCCAGTTTACGAAAACCATCATATTGTGTTCCCCATGTATGTCTACATTAATAACATCTTCCTGTCTCAGAGACTTAAAAAATCAATTCTATCAGACAAAGGCAGTTCTAAAGGAATCAGTTGTCACAGTCCTTACTGATAATACACCCTTCTCATTTTGGCTAATAGCTTGACTGAGAACTCTGCTCTCTAGTGATTAAGTGGACACAGCCTATGCAAACGGCCCTCTTCCTCCTGACAGCTGGCTCATTGAATACTTGTTTGCCAGTTGATGGAACTATTTAGGAAGGATCAGGAAGTGTGGCTTTGCTGGAGGAGGTGTGTCACTTTGTGGTTTTAAAAATCCATACCACTCCCAGTGGTGCATTCTCTCTCTGTCACTCTGTCTGTCCCTGTCTCTCTGTCTCTGACACTCTCCCTCCCTTTCTTCCTCTCTCCCTCTCTTGCCCTGTGTTTATGGATCAAATGTCATCTCTCAGCTACTGCTCCAGGATAATGCCTGCTGCCATGTTTCCCACCATGATAGTCATGGACGTTAACCCCCTGGAACCATGAACCTTCATATGAAAGGCTTTCTTTTATAAGTTGCCATAGACATGGTATTTTGTCACAGCAATAGAAAAGTAACTAAGGCAAGCAGCTTTGGAATCAAGGAACAGGCAAAGGTGTGGGGAAGAAATACTCTGCCCATATTTTTGTCTTATACTTTCAGTGTCCCAATTCACCTGACACACTATTTGTTGGCCATGCCACTCTGTCACTTCCCATGACCTCCAGCCAATCAAAACATGGCCCTCTTTATTATCTAGTAATTTCCCATTGACTTTTATTCTTATACATTAATGCCTTAACACAATTGCAGAATCCCTTTTTGTAAAACTGCATTACTCCCAAACAGCCAGACTAAATGGAAAAAAGAAAAATTACACCTTGACTTATTTTTCAGACTTGAATTCTATGCCTCCAGTTTATAATCTGTTAAATAATACACTCTTAAAACAATTGCTGGCTTTTTGCTCAAAACAAATTTAATGATGTGGGAGTGATTTCTTATTAATAAAGAAACTGCCTAGGCCCATTTGATAGGCCATCCCTTAGGTAGGCAGAGAAAACAGAACAGGAGGCTGGGAGAAAGAAGCTGAGTCAGGAGTCGCCATGATTCTCCCACTCCAGACAGATGCAGGTTAAGATCTTTCCTGGTAAGCCAGCTCATGGGCTACACAGATTATTAGAAATGGGTTAGATTAATATGTAAGAACTAGCCAATAAGAAACTGGAACTAGCCAGGCCAGGCAGTGTTTAAAAGAATACAGTTTCCGTGTAATTATTTC
>NW_026068026.1:2648261-2670752 GCF_014885135.2 Alexandromys fortis | reverse complement strand
ATAAAAAAAAAACTTAAGAGCTTATCATCTTCCATTGTGACATGGGAAGGAACACTAGCCATACTGTACAATCTGTTCGCTTTATAGCTCTATGGAATATTGTGTACCAAACCTGTTAATGAGAAGCCAGCATGGTGGCATATACCTGTAGTTTTGGGACTCTAGAAGTGGAAGCAAAAAGGATTCAAAGTTTAAAGTCACGTTCAGTTACAAAGCAATTGCATAGTTGCTTAGATACAGCCTTCTTTCTCCCTGCATTCAGTTTAGTTTTCCTACCTAGCCATATTCTGCCCTGTCATAGGCCAAAGGAACTTCTTTATTAACTAATGATAATTAAACATATTCATAGCATATAGAGAGGAATCCCACATCAAGTGACTCCATACTCAGGTGTTCTAAGAGGCTGCTCGTTGGTTCCCAGCTGTCCAGACCATGAAATAATCACTCAGAAACTATATCATTTGAATCACTGCTTGGCTAATACCTTAAACATATTTTTAGGTAACTCTTATATTCTAAAATAACCCATTTCCATTATTCTGTGTATTATCATGCTGCTGTGACTTACCAGGTAATGTTTCGTGTGGCAGGGCTACATGGCTTCTCCTGACTCTGCTTTCT
Source organism: Alexandromys fortis (assembly GCF_014885135.2). Lineage (NCBI taxonomy): Eukaryota > Metazoa > Chordata > Mammalia > Rodentia > Cricetidae > Alexandromys > Alexandromys fortis. The sequence goes on along the minus strand of NW_026068026.1, from coordinate 2,670,131 downwards.
TACTCCCAGCATTCAGTTTAGTTTTCCCCCACCTAGCTCTGTTCTGCCCTGCTAGAGGTCTAAAGCAGTTTCTTTATTAATCAATGGTAATCACAACCTAAAGAGAGGAATCCCACATCAGACAAAAAGCTCTAAAGTTTCTCTTTCAGGTATTTCCCCTTCCTGCAAAGAGGTGCACACTAACATGTGCACAGCAAGCCCTTGCCGTGCTCAGCTAGATTGCAAAATAAGCCCTCTGGAATCCACTATTTCTCTTTTGCACTGAAGAAATATGTGTGTCTGGTTTCTGCTGTTCTTGTAAGTATATGTGGCTAAGTGATTATTTTTCCAGCTATTGCTGTTGTCTGCAAGACGATCCATCTCCTGTGTTACATTTGGCTAAAGGTTTAATGCAAGCTTTAGCAAGGGTTGTGACTTATTGCATTACACATTCTAGCTAGGTTTTGTTCCTGAGGGACACCACTGTTCTGGGCTTGCCAAGAATTTGAAGCTGAAGTCTCAATCACAAATTCTCCTTTTGGTGATTCTTTGTGTTTTGGTTTGGTTTGGTTTTTAAACTAAGGGTCTTTAGTTATCTCTCAAAAGGGAAATAGAAGGTTTTTATTTCTTTACTTTTCCCAAAAGACACGGCACCTACTTGTTTGGTGTCTGTTTGGTTCTTTCTTTTGCTTTTCTCCAACTGCCTTTTTTCTGTGTATCAAAGGAACTGGGAGGTGTTTCCTCTAGAGAAGTGTTTATTGCTTGTCTTTTCGTTATATAAATAAGGATGACATTCTACTCCTATGACATTGTTTTGTTTCTTTTGAGACAGAGGGTTACAGTGTGAGCCACCAAACCCAGCTCCCCAGCTCCCCAGCTCCCCAGCTCCCCATTTGAATCTTTGAAGAGAGAAAAAATCATGGGGTAAGTACCATATTATGTAGAGAATAATGGAACCCTGAAACTGCAGAGAAAATATTAGACATGCAAATGCCTTTGAACATTGTGACACAATCATGTAAGCAGATGCTAAATGGAATCACTTTCCAAGTTATATATGACGGTTTAATTCCTTATTGGTAGCGTTTAGACAGTGAACTCATTTGGGAAGGATCACAGCTGCCCCAGAAATCAAGCCTCATAGTTTATCTTGGTAATGCTGTGACTTTTTAACATAGTTTTTTTTTTTTTTGGTTTTTTTTTTTTTTTTTTTTTTTTTTTTTTTTTTTTTTTTTTTTTTTTTTTTTTTTTTTTTTTTTTTTTTTTTTTGCGTTCTGGTAGCTCCCAACCATGAAATTATTTCTACTGCTACTTCATAACTATAATTAATTTTCTTACTATTATAAATCAAAATGTATTTTTTTTTCATTTTTCCATTGTATAATTTTAGCTTCTTTGTCGAAAAACTGGTGTTCATAGGTGTGTGGATTAATATCTGTGTCTTTGATTAGATTCCATTGATCAACGTCTCTGTTTTTAATGCCAATACCAACAATTCATGATCTCTAAAAAAGAATCAGATAGAAAGGCTGTATGAAGTCTTTGATTTATAACTATTGAGTTGGTCCACAGGGGTGTAGCCTGCCTTATTGTCTGTGTTAGAATCAGGAAGATGTAAACTCCCGTAGGAACTAAGACCACCACGTTAGAAACAGTGGTTTATTACTCTGTGACAACTGGTCCCCTCTCTCAAGTGTGTTGGCTGAGTATCTACATAGAAGCTGTATAAATGTCTGTAGTGGAATGTCTAGAACTTGCCTGGATAACCAGCGGTGTGATTCTGCTGTCTTGACTGGGTTCTGGAGTGAGGTTCGGTGTGGTCAGATTTATATTGAGGTCTTTCATCCATTGAAAGTTTTGTGCATGGGGATAGACATGGATCTATTTGTATTCTTTTACATGTTGATATCCAGTTACACCGGCACCATTTGTTAAAGATGCTTTCTGAAAAAAACAAAAACCCAGGATAGTCAAAACAATCTTGTACAATATAGGAACTTCCGGAGGCATCACCATCCCTGACATCAAGCTCTATTATAGATTTGCAGTAATGAAAACAGCTTGGTATTGGCATAAAAACAGAGACAATCAAAATGTAAATTTTTTTGGAGATACAGGTTTGCCAGAGGTTGAATCCACTAGTTGAGAATCTCTTCTTTATCCCAATGTCTAAGGAAGCTTTTCCTGGCTCCATCTGAGACCCATAGCCTTTCCTATAAAATCAGTTCTTATCTGCATAGGCACTGCATAGCGTTAGCCAGGCCTGAGCTCATAAAAGAACTATGCTGTACATGAACTAGAAAATAATGGGTTGGATAGTATGCTGGCAAAGATCTGGGAGAGCTACTCATTTATTTCCTGCCTAGGTCTTTGATACTGTTTCTAGAGAGAATTCAGTGAACCAATCTTCTTATGTCTGTCACCTGGGAAGAAAGTATGAACCATCACATATGGAGGGAGAGACTGGTGTGCCCAGCTGGGATTTTTTTTTTCCTGAAGAGCTCAAAGAGAAATCCACAATGATGATAAATGTACCTTTATAATAACCTGAAGGCACAATTCAGAGTCAGAAATATTGAGTTTGGGATTTCTGCAGTCTTGAGGAAAGAGCCAACTCTAGGGCCCAGACAGTGCCTTGACTTGGGGTCAACTAAAAAGAGAATTATGAAGCTCCTATCGCCAAGAAGAAAGTCTAGACAAAGAAAAAGCTGAAACTAGAGATTGATCTAATCCCCTGACTTTATGAAGATATTAGAGCCAGAACAGAACCGGCGTTCAGCCTCTCACAATGAGGGACACTGCAGAGGTCTGGGACAGAGATGTCATACAGGAAGAAAAGCACGTGCAGTTCTTTTAAAAAGCATGGGAAAGAAAAAAGTAAGTGAGCAATAGAGAGACTAAATTGAGGAACCCGCAAATGGTGAGAATCAGAACTCAGCTGAAGTTCCTGAAACACGGCAGTAATGGGAGAGCCAAAACTGTTCAAGAATCAAGTGTCTGCTGTAATTGTGAGGTGTTTGAAAAATAAAAAAAGAAAAAGCAAGTGAAGGTGCTGCAGGCAATCAACAGAAAATATATCCTGTGTAAGAGATTGTGAGAGAGGAGTCAACAGGCAGCAGGGAAGTGTACCAATGAGAGAAGTAGCAAACTGGATGGGGCAGATTTGAGGCAGAACACGAAGGTTCAATGGTACCACGAATTATGTGAGGAATTCAGGTTTTCAAGAGCTCCCCTTGTGGGGGAGAACAGGACATAAAGTCTCAGTCATTCAGGACGTCTGGGACTATCAAAAAGGACAGACCAGGGGAACAACAGAAGGATTTTATACCTGACTTACCTATTGCCCCCTTTTGTTTTTTTTTTGTTTTGTTTTTTTGTTTTTGTTTTTCAAGACAGGGTTTCTCTGTAGTTTTGTAGCCTGTCCCAGGCAGTGGTGGCACACACCTTTAATCCCAGCAGTCGGGAGGCAGAAGCAGGCTGATCTTTTTGAGTTTGAGCCCAGCCTAGTCTACAAGAGCTAGTTCCAGGACAGGCCCCTTTTGCTTTTGCTCATGTGAAAGAGAACATGAAACAAACTCAAGAGGAGAAAGTGCTGTGGAGAGGAAAGAGAGGTTCCTCTACTTCTCTCTAACCACATCACCCTCTTGTTAGAATAATGATTACTAGATTTTTAACAACTTTGCAGAGAATGCATATATTGTGTCATATTTATAGTTCCTCCACAATCATAGCAAGCATGCATGCTTGGCATTGCCTCTTTAGTTTTGATTTGCATATAGTTTTTCAGGAATTAACATGACTTGGTTCCCTTTGCAAATCATCTATTGATAGAAGTCTGTACATATGATTTCTCATATATAGTACATGAAGGATGAGATCATAGGCCAGGGACATCCACCTGGTTGATAGGCATCGCTGGGGCATATCACAGATGTTTATTATGCAGCAAATATTGACTCCTTTTTGGGAGTTCTCATGGTCACAAAATCTCCCCCTCCCTCTGCTCCATTTTTGGTCTTCATTGTGTGAATGGCTTGAATGAGTGGGAAGTGATTTGAAATTACACTGTCATTCTAAGACAAACCTTACAAGGCATGGAACAATAGCATTGCAGTCTTCACATGCGTCTGAAGAGGAGAGATCTCTGCCACTCTGGCCAGTGTCTAAAGTGAAACCAAATGGAACAGATGTGGTACTGACCTAAATGATAAGGCTTTTCTGTGTCTGCTGGGTTTTCCAAGACCAATCAACATGAGCCAAACGACGGCTGGCCTTCATATACGTAGGCAAGAATAAGGCCTTATGGGAAAGTGCCTAATGACTCTTGTTTTGTGAAAATAAATGGACATCTTTACATATTCTTTCTTCTAATAGAAAATAGACTCTTCCCCATGTGGAGTTCATTTACTGTAGTTACTGGTCACAGATATTACGCTCCACGTGTCCACAATAGCATCATCAACAAGAGAAGTTCAAAACAGACCCAAAAAGCAAAAGATTTTGAGGTGGGTTGACTGTGTGAGGTGGTGACTAAGTTGGGAGAGTCAGAACCCACACAGAGCCAGTTGCTATGGTGCTGACTAGAAGAAGGGGCAAGTATGGAATTGAAGGACTGAGGAGGTGTTTAACAGGTGCTGGATTCAGTCCAGATCTTAGATCACTCGGACGACCTAGGTTCTTGCGCTGCTCAGTTTTCAGTCGCTCTGACAGAATCTCCTAGAAAAACAACTTAAAGGGGGAAGAGTTTATTCTCCTGCTTCGTTCCAGAGATTTCAGAGTGTGGCCACTTGGCCTTGTCACTTTGGGCCCGAGACTAAGCCAAATATAACTGTGGGAAATGTGTATGCTGGAGCAATGTCACTCAGCTGTTGTGGCCAACAAACACAGAGCATGTAAAAGGAAGGTCTATGGTAAGATGCACCTTTCAAAGTCACCTCTAGCGACCTGCTTCTTCCAAATAGATTCCACCTACTAGTAGTTCATTTAACTTTGAACTTACCAGTGGATTAATTCACCAAGAAACCTCATTTCCTCGGGATCTAAGCACATCTAAATTTGAGCACCAAACTTTAGATACAAATGGCTTTAGAGAATATGCTTCATGACAAAGCCATAACAATTGTGAATGTGTATCTCTTATGAATGCGCTGTTTGTGTGAGAGACTAAACAAGGAAAATTGCAAGCTCAATAAATCATAAAATGATCAGAGTTCAATGTTCTAACCAATACATTCTCTTAAATACTTGAACCAAGATAGTGTAGCGCAGAAACTCCCATCCTCATTTTTGCAGCAGGTCCCCGGGCTTTAACTGATAGCTGTATTTGTTCTACAGAACGTGTTCTAGAATGCCCTATCCTCCAAAAAAAAGTTTGCTTTTCTGGTCGAATAGAGGATACTGACACCAGTTCTGGTGAGTCTGGGTCCCTAGTTTAAATGTGATCAGTCTTAACTACAACAACTGCATAGTGAAATTCGACTGAAAGAAGCAAGTTTAAATGGGTATCTAGAACATTCCTGGGAGCAAGTCTGTCCTTTTAGGTCTGCTTTATAGAGTAGTAACTCCAAATTTTTCTTGAGTAGTAGGACTTACTACTGTTGCCACTAAAGGCAATCTATTGCTTGTCTCTTGGTCTGATGGGTGAGGAGGATTGTGATCAATATCATTGGAACTCCAAGCATCCTTTGATAAAAGTCTTTGATCAAAACCTTAAGAGTTTGGATAAATAGTTTTGCATCTAATATTATGATAATGTTAAAGTAAAGTCCATGAAATGTTTTTTTCTGAAAGAGGTAGTGAGTAGGGCACTCTGGAATGGATTCTTTAATTTTCAGAAATATTACCTTAGCTTTATAGAACCAGATTCAGATATCAGCCACTACTTCACTATTTATGTTGAAATCATGGAAGCATGGCCTCTAACCTCAATGCAGCTGTGAATCTAAGAACAACTTGTACCCTTTGTCATGTTCCAGATATATACTATGCTAAACATCCTTTCTTCATGAACTGAAATCCCACTCTCTAGCCTGCATATTTTATTGAGCTACAGAGAACATCTGACCCTTTCTTATCACCAGGTTCTCTTAGGATGCCATAGTCAAAATAGTGACCTAGTGAGTAAAACACTCAGATATTCGGTATTTCTGTGAAGTTTTATGGCAGAGAAGAGAGTCAGCATGTTCTAAACAGGATGGGGACATAGTGATGTCATCCTTATGCCTAGATAAAATAATTTTATTTTCCTAAATTGAGAAAGAACAAGAAGGAAATATTTGCCAGATCAGTGACCACATATGAGAGTCGGAGCCTGAAAGGATTTGTTCAAAGAAAAATCCAACATGGCAGCAGAAATTGAAGCCATCAACTGGTAAAATTTATGGCCATCAATCTTCATCAAGCATTTTCTATCTCATTTTGGAAAGAACTATAAAGGTTGATTAAATAATGACACAGAAATCTCCAGCATTTCTTCCCAGAAGACATTACTGCATATGATATATATCTTGGCAGGGGCATCATCATCTCCAGGAGTTTGTGAGACTTCCAGTTGGCATTTCAGGCTACAATATTTCTTATTTCTCTAGTCAGGAATCCAATGTGGTTATTTTGACAGCTGCTAGCTTTATCAATTCCAAATATACATCATAAGACTGGACTACTAATCCTAAAATGTCAATATAAGAGACAGATTTGCCTGCCCCATGCTTTATTTCTACCCACTTCAGTAATTTTTTAAAGATTTGTTTATTTTTTATGTGTACAAGCATTCCCCCACACGGGTATGTAAGTGTGTGTGCCTAGTGCCGGTAGATCTAAGAGAGAGTGTTGGATCCCTTAGAACTAGAATTATAGACTGTTGTTAGGGGCTCATAACATAACCTGGGTCTTCTGCAAGAGCAACCAGTGCTGTTAGCTGTTGAGTCATCTTCTCAAACCCAGATGGTGATTTTTTTTTTGATTTTTTTTTTTTTTGAGACAGAATTTCTCTGTGTAACAGTCCTGGCTGTCCTGTAACTCACTTTGTCCAACAGGCTGGCCTCATACTCATTAAGATCCACCTGCCTCTGCCTCTCAAGTGCTGGGATTAAAGGCATATGCCACCACCACCCAGCCTAGATTGGGTAATTATCTTTATCATATGTGATTTCTATAATGTTTCGGGGTCTTTTTCCAGTCCATGAACCTTGTTCACAAAAGCAGAATGACTTTGTGAGTTTAATTTATACTGATATAAACAAGAAACCACAATTTTCTATCTGAGTAACTTACATATTTTTCTCAACAGTTCTTATTTGTTACGATCTGACAATGCTTTTATTAGTGACCCACGCCTCTTAACTCAAAGAACACATTTTATTACTCAGCACCAAATACCCCAAATGAGCTTCTGATTGTCCCTCTGATCCTAGCGCCAATTCGATTATTGTTTGAAGTTTGCCACCCATGTTTAAGTGCAGCAGCCTGGTCTCTGAGACTGTGCAGTTTCTGCATGGTGTTAATAGCAGTCAATCCAACCCCATAGAAACAAATTACACCGTAAACTCTGACTTACAAAGAAAAGCAATACCTGTGGTGGTTTGAATGAGAATGGCCCTCCTAGACTCAATGATTCCTCTACAGGGAATGGCACTGTTTGAAAGAATTAGAAGGATTAAGGGGTACAGCCTTGTTAGAGGAAGTGTGTCATTGGGGGTAGGCTTTGATATTTTAAAAGCCCAAGCCAAGCCCAGAGTCATTCTTCCTACCTACAGATCAGGATGTAGCTCCTAGCTACCGCTCCAGTGCCTGCCTGCATGTCTCCACATTTCCTCCCATGATGATAATGGACTAAACCTCTGCAATGTGAACAAGTCACACTCAAATGCTTTCTATTGCAATAGTTTCCTTGCCCATAGTGTCCCTTCATTACAATACAATAGTGCCTAAAACAATAACCAAAAAACAGTCTTAAGCTTTTCAATAGTCTGATGGGATTTTTTTTCTCACACTTTAGAGACATCCTTAGGTCATTTAGAAACTAAAGGGGAATGGGAGGCAGGATGCAGACTGTAGTGATATTTTATTTATATTTCAATAAATAAAGCTTGCCTGAAGATCAGAGTTCAAAGCTAAGGCACTAGAGGCCAGGGAGTGGTGGCATGCCCCTTTAATCCCAGGACTCAGGAGACAGAGACAAACAGATCTCTGTGAGTTCAAGGCTACCCTGTGCTACACAAAATTAATCCAGAAACAGATCCAGGTGGTGGTAGCTCACACCTTCAATCCCAGTCTTTGGGAGTCACACATCTTTAATCCCAGCACTAGGGAGGTAGGGACAGAAGTGATATGGCTGGGTGAAGAAAGGAATATAAAGGGGAAGAGACAGGAACTCACTGGAGTGTGGAGTCTGGGGTTTCCTGGAGGTACAATGCAGTCTAGGCAGTCTGAGGACTGCCCCTTCGGTCTGAACATTAGTCTTTTTAGTAGATTGCTGCTCTGCTTCTCTGATCTTCAGGCAAATTTGATTTATTAAAATACAAATAAGATATCACTACATTGTGAGAGATTATCTCATTGTGAAATACTTTCTAGAGTATGTTAACTGAGGTGAGAAGATTTATCATAAATGTAAGCAGCACCTTTCCATGAACTGTGCTCTCAGACCATATAAACAGAGGGGGCTAACTGAATACTACCCAAAGCAATGTGGCCAGCGCCTCAAGTTTCCAACATCACAATTTCCGTCAGTGTGGACTGATTTAAAGTAAATCTTTCCTTCCTGAAATTGTTTTTCTCAAGTTTTTTTTTTTTTGTCACAGCAAAAGTAATTAATATACTTCCTGGTTGGCCACTGTCTGATGTTTTATCAGGAATATTCTAGCATTTCTTCATGACTCAGGAAAACCCTCCATCATGACTGAGTTCTAGTTACACATGACAACACACTCAAGTCAGGTATCCCAGATGGTTCCCAGAACATCCCAGAGACATTATTTTGCCCATCAGAAGACATCCCACCCTCCAGTCACATGTTGTACCTCCAATCCCGAATTCTTGAAGAGCCACTCTAGGTTCTGCTGCACACACTCCCTATAAGAGCTATCGACCAAGTCTTGCGGGTAATTTGGCTTCACCTTGTCTCCTCCTAGACTGTCTCGGCCTCTGACTATAGCCAAGGTCAAACTGTCTCCCTGGATTCCCTGGGACTTACTATGGTAGTTCCAAGGAAGGCTAAACGCCATGTCACAAGTCACCTAGGACTGGGAATGGATAGCATGCTCTCTTGATAAAGAAGAAAGTTAATTCCGGGTTTTCTTCCGAGGCAGCAATGCTGCTTTGGTTCATCTTCATCTGTGACCTCAATTTTGTTGTTTTTCTTTCAGAGTCCTGACTTCGACATTAGTAATAACTGACATTGGCCATTCGATCTCTTTGGCCATCTTGCCAACCTTAGCAGCTAGTACATTTTGGAGTCTGATTATCAGTCTTTCCCCTGAGACTGACAGCTCAGTGTTTCCTCAGAAACTCTGATGCCCCTTCTGCCTCTTGACTCTTCTTATCTTCTTATCGACTACTTGTAATATTCCTAAAACCTTTAAAATAACTCACTCAGTCTACAATTTTAAAAACCATCACTGCATCTAAACCAGATAAACTTTATAGCAGCCACAAATTCCATGACTTACCGTGTCTTCCCTGGACCGTAATCACATGTTTAGCTTAAAGGCCACCATATCACCATACCATTATAGAAGCTGCTATTACGGAATGCTTAAAAGGGTACAATGACAGAAAATTGTTGCACACAGTGTTCGAAGCTGGGTGGATACAAGACTGCTGCTCTCAACACCACTTGGTCCCGGAATCCTGACTGGAGCAAGAAGAAAATAAACGAAGAAAGGAGAGGCCCTCATTTGAGACCAGGTGGAATGTGCTCATTCTGAGGGAGCAGCATCAGTTGGGCAGCACAGCTGGGAACCTGAATTTTTATTGTGATTTTACTGGGGGAGGGGTTAGCCAGTCTAGGTATGAGGTCTCTGGAGCTGAGGGCTGTCAGTTTGCAGTCCTCTGGGAGGAAGACACTGTGGTTCATAGTTGCTGTATACACTGGCCACAGTTACACACAAAGTGGAGGAAGGTGTTGTTACTCCTCTCTGAGCCTCAACCCACAAGAAGAGTTTGCCATTCCTGAGGATCTGAGGCATTGGGGTCCTTGACATGGTATCACTCAGCTCCTATCAAACAATAAACCTTTGCCCAAGATCTCATCTGCTCTTGACACATTCATTCAAGGCTTTCTCCCCACCACCGGGCAATACCTAGATCAGTCTTCTAGATGCCACTATTTGCCCATATGTGACAGATGGGGTGACCTAGCTTGGGATGATTTGAATGAGAAATGTTTCCCATAGACTCTGTCCCTTTGAACACTTGCTCTCTGTGTGGCGGCCCTGTTTAGAGAGGTTATGGGAAATTGCAACCCTGCTGGAGGAATTACTTCCCCAGAGACAACCTTTGAAGCCTCTCCCTGCTGCCAGTTTGTCCTGTTCTGAGTGCCTCCCCTGCCAGTATAGACTCTTCCTCTGTAACTTTAAGGTCAAATCAATCCTTCCTTCTGTAAGTCTTCTTGGTCATGGTGTTTATACTCAAGGTAACAAAAAAGTAAGAATACAGAGTTCCCTTTCTCGTGGCCTGTTGTGTAGTTTACGCTCAATGGTGACGCCAGCACAACCCAATTACTTCACAGAGACCACATGACTTACAGCTGACAAACTAGAGAGTACATTCAATTGGTGATTTGGAGGGAATAAAAGCATTTGTATCATAAAAGTTCTTTTTTTTGTTATTTTTATACTTTGCTTTCATTAATCACAGATCTGTGGTCCAGTGGAGATATCTCTCTCCCTTGTCTGCACAGAAAAACTTTGACTTTTGCTTCTTTTCAGTTATATAATCCTTTGTATCAGCCTAACTAGTTTCAAGATGTTCATCTGACCTTTCTTTTATCATTATTTTAAACCAGAACCAGATAAAATTTAGATTCTGATAAATAAAGTCTCTACATTACAATGCGTATTATCACTGTCAATTAAAACATAAACCTTTCCCCACTTTAAAAAAAAAATCATTGCTAGGGACTAGAAATACAGCTGAGTTAGGAGAAGATTTACCTAGCATGTACAAAGTCCAGGGTTCAATAGGCAACAGCGCACAAACTGACTGAGGTGGTACATAGACCTGAAATCACCGCACCCAGGAGATAAAGGCAGGAGGAACAAAAATTATAGGTCATTCTTGGTGACATAGTGAAGTCAAGGATGCCCTGGCTTACATGGGACACTGTCTCTACAACAACAACAAAACTATATGCTAAAGAAACTAACTCCCAAGTGTGTGTGTGTGTGATGACCATAGGAGGTGCACATGAATTACTACCGCAAATGAAATTTTTATTTTATTCTTATGTGACTTCTGTATTATTATTTTGTGCTCAATTGTCACACCTTTTAATCTGCAATTTTGGAGGAGGTTTCAAGTGTACAAATAATATGCAGTAATAATAATATTGTTTAAGTTCTACAATTTTATTTTCTTTTTTTTTCCATTTTATTATTTTATTGAGAATAAGAAAAAAAAAAGATTCCGCCTCCTCCCATTTCCCTCCCCCTCCCCCCACTCTTCTCCCCGTCCCCCCTCTCTTCTCCCCCTCCCCCCACTCCTCTCCCCATCCCTCTCCTATCCAAAGAGCAGACATGGTTCAAGTCTAATGAGCTAACCCATCAGCTCATAATACTGATATTTGTAGCAGTCATTTCTGAATTGTACTGAAAATATATATATATATTTTTTTTTTTTTTGGTTTTTCGAGACAGGGTTTCCCTGTGGCTTTGGAGCCTGTCTTGGAACTAGCTCTTGTATACCAGGCTGGCCTCGAACTCACAGAGATCCGCCCATCTCTGTCTCCCGAGTGCTGGGATTAAAGGCATGTGCCACCACCTCCCGGCTCTGAAAATATTTTTGTATTTATTTATAAAACATGGTCACAGCTTTTAAAAACATACTAAGAGACATATGTGCTATTTTGGGAAATTGTATCACAGAGATATACAGGTAATGTGATTTTTCTATCAGCAGTTTTATCTTCATTTTTATGAAATCCCCAAAGTGCAAAGCCATTCAATAGTCAGTTTCTTATTCTTTATATTAATGCTTTTCTTTAAAGAGAAATAGATACCAAACACCTTGAAAACCAGTGAAGCAGAAGAACACCCTCGTAGTCTTACAACTTAGAACAAAGCAAGATAATTGCAGGTCTGAGACAAGCCTGGGCTGTGTAGTAAAACCTTGTCTTAAGAGGAATATAGACATAAATGCTGGAAATATAAAACTATATTTTATAGTTTGTGTGTGCATGTGCACATGTCTTTGGCTATGAGTCATGTGTGAGACAACCACCGGTGCCATTCTTCAGTCACAATCCATTGTGTTAAATCAAAGGGTATTCCGCTGACCTGGAACTTGTGCCTAGAAGTTCCAAGGATTTGTCTGTCTCAACTCCCCTGAACTAAGATTACAACTGAGTGCCACGTTATCCAGATTTTCTGCATGAATTTTAGGTATTGAACTCATGTCCTTGTGCTTTAGAGGCAAATATGCTACGAACAAGTCATCTCCACACCCCATAAATTACCTTAAATTATAATCATGATAGTATGAACAAAGGAAATGATAAAGACAATATATCAAGGAGGGAAAAGAAGTATAATAGAAATAGCAGAAGTCACTTATCAGTATTAATGTCATCACTGGCAATGCTTCCTATAGATGAGTCATACACATATATTGTAATTGATGAGGTCATTTCTATTACATTTTCGTGAAGACCATGAACATGAGGGAAGAGAGAAAGATGGAATGCGTGAGCGCACAGATGAGCATGAGCTAGCAGTTAAATGCCAGGCAGCAGGGCCATCATATATTGTAGACAGCAAATATTTTTGCATAGCTAATCTACTGGTTACATTTTATGTTCATTTTATGTTCCTTTAACCAAGTCGAGAGCCCAACAAGAGTCAGCCTAAGAAAGAAGAGGTTTGTGTAGCACATGGTTGGAGAGGTACATAAGAACATGATGAGCAGACACGACAGTAGGCATCTCTGTGGTGGTGGGAGCATGGACCACTCCTGCTCACTTCTCAGCAGAACAGGAAACAGAAACAAGACTGGGTATAGAATCCTCAAGACTAGTCCCCAGTGACTCACTTCCTCCATGGAGATCCCACATCCTAAAAGGTTCCACAGGGTTCCAGAACAGTGCTGCCAGCACTGTTCAAGTCCAGGAGGCTTTGAAGGGTATTTCTCACTCATTTCATAATGGCAGAGTAACGAGTGGTTATGTTCCAAAGAAAAATTGGGGAAAAAAAGAACAGTTTACTGTGGCCTCATAGTAGAGCAGATTAGCACTGTGATTTTAATATAGAGGAAATGGGTACTTGTGAAAGAAGATAAAGAAACAAAACACTGAATTCCAGTTAGAGTAAATTAATGGCAGCTTTAACATAGTACTGTTGAGGTTTGAAAAACAGTTAAGCCTTTCAACTCATGGGAAACCAGAGGCAAGAAAATAAGGAGAGCAAAACTGAGGATGGTAGTTCTGTATTTCAGTGATAGACCACTTCGCTGATTTATGTGAGGCCTTAGATTCAATCCCACACCAGAATAAAAAGATAAATATGTGAAGACTTGTTCCCATAAGCAGCCAAGGGACAGGAGCCAATGTTGATCTTGTAAAAGGCCTAGGCCACTGTGAAATCTGATAGACACATATTTGAGTAGAGTTTATTCTATTCTGTACAGAGTGAAGAATTTAAAGTGACTGAAAGAAATGAGTCTGAAAACAATTGCCTATGTTTAGAAATTTGGGATAGATCCAGAGTAGGAAAGCAAGAGGCAGACATAGCTTCAGACAGATGAAGAAGTACTGGGATGTGTGTTTTGGTGGTGGTGCATGGCGGGGTGGGGGGCGGTGAGGATGAGAGACAAGTGTAACAAAGAAACAGTGTTTAAAAGAAATACAGTATTTTATTAAGTGAGAAAGGATTTCAGGTATATACATATTCATGTGCATGTATAACCATAACACGATGTGAGAAAGAGGAAGATAATTAGAGTTCTACCCTACAGGTTTCAGACTTTCCAAACTCCAAGACTTCATGAATTCATTCTGTAAATATATTTTTGTGTGACTACACACACACACACACACACACACACACACACGTGCATGCGCGCACATAGTCACACAGTCGCTATATTTTTTAGCACTTCATTAGTGTGATATATATTTTTTTAATTTATTAGATTTTTTTTAAATTACCAGTCCAAATTCCCACTCCCTGAATACTTTTTAAAAGCTACATTTGAAACCTAACAAAAATTAATAGCATCAACAACCTTGAAGACATTCATTGTGCACATGATCATGTGTGTGAGTGCATGTGTGTGTGTGTGTGAAAATTTACCAGAACTGATATTTGATAGTCATGCTCCTCTCTATTAGCCTCAGTCCTCATTCTTAATTTAGTATCAAAAATCAGACCCAAGCGTTCTCCATGGATGCAACTGGCCTCCAAAATTTGTAGTGGTGCTCCATATATCAACTACACTTCAAGAATAAAAGCATAAGTGAGGTAAGCCAGACCCAAAAAGAGGAACATGGGATGTACTCACTCATATTTGGTTTCTAGCCATAAATAAAGGACATTGAGTCTATAATTTGGGTTCTTAGAGAAGCTAAATAAGGAGAACCCAAAGAAAATCATATAGGCTTCCTCCTGAATATTAACCTTCATCAGGCGATGAAAGGAGACAGAGACAGAGACCCACATTGGAGCACCGGACTGAAATCTCAAGGTTCAAATCAGAAGCAGAAGGAGAGAGAGCACAAGCAAGGAACTCAGGACCGCGAGGGGTGCACCCATACACTGAGACAATGGGGATGTTCTATCAGGAACTCACCAAGGCCAGCTGGCCTGGGTCTGAAAAAGCCTGGGTCAAAACTGGTCTCGCTGAACATAGCGGACAAGGAGGACTACTGAGACCTCAAGAACAATGGCAACGGGTTTTTGATTCTACTGGACCTATTGGTTTCGTGGGAGCCTAGGCAGTTTCGTGGATGCTCACCTTACTAGACCTGGATGGAGGTGGGTGGTCCTTGGACTTCCCACAGGGCAGGGAACCCTGATTGCTCTTTGGGCTGACGAGGGAGGGGGACTTGAGTGGGGGAGGGGGAGGAAAAGGGGAGGCAGTGGTGGGGAAGAGACAGAAATCTTTAATAAATAAATAAATAAGAATAAAAGCATACAAACATAATGGATACCATTGTGATATTAATAAGAAGAATGCATATATACATATAACATACACATGTATGTACAATATGCATATATAGAGGGGGGACAGAAGCAGGGAAGGACCAAGCCCATGCTAGCCTAAAACTTGAACAGCAGTGAAAATTTGGGATTATAGATATGCTCATCATGATTTCCTCACAGGTGGATGACATAAAAGGTAACTAAGAGCTGGAATAAACAAGATGCTGTTGTTCCTTTCTGTGAAGGCATACAGCATTTCAGTATGATGTCTTCATAATACGTAAAGCATGCTTAGCATACATATTCCCAGTTAACTCCCACGTCTTCCCTTCTTCTTTCCCTTGGCCTTCCTCTTCCTAAAGCTTTCTAGTTTCACTCATTTTTAAACATCCGGACTTGGAATGTGAAATAAAATATCCAGTTTTGTCTATCTGATCCTGGCCTATTTCACTTAAATTGTAAGTAATCTCTAAATCCCTTGAGATGGTTTCTGATTTGGAGGAACCAGATGGAATTCTGTTTATCAAAATGAAGGTTTTTTTACTAGCCCTACTTGGTGTCAGTTACAAATTTCAATCTAAACATATGATCAGAAGACTTAATATCATGAAGTTCACTTATATTTGATTTCAGTTATTTGATTATAAGCTATAGGGAAAAGATCAAGAAGTGGAGTCAACAATGTAAGCAGATGTATCACTTTAGTTACAAGGCTGCCAAGTGGAATAACTTCCACATCACCCATCCAAACATGGTTTGTAAGTACTGAGAGCTAATCAGATGGGGAGGATGCCTAGACTATTATTATGAATCTCCCGTATCAACAAGTAAACAAAGCTAACAGGATTTGATTTGAAGATACTAGAAAGATTATAGCCTTTCATGAAGCATGTATCTGTGTATGTATATAACAATAAGCAGAGAGAAAATAAAAAAACTATTCATACTTTTTAAAATACTGATCAGAATATAATTTTAAAAGGCAAATTGAGTAGATATATTTTAAAAGCATGCAATGGTCTTGTTTTACAGGATATGGTTTACAATCCAGTAAATTTAAGAGTATTGTTGTATTCATTTCAAATAGAGTTAACATTAAGTGTAAGAAGCAGAAGATTAAAATAGGCTGGGGAGATGGTTCAGCCCATTACTACCTGCCAGGCAAGAATAAGAACCTATGTTCATATGCCCAGCACACAAGTAAAAGACAATCCTGGCAGCAAATGTTCTAACCCAAGCACTGGGTAGGGGAAGGGATTAGAGAAGATGCCTCCCAGAAGCTCATTGACCAACCAACCTGGTCATTCAGAAAGATAGGGTTCAGTGAGAGACCATGTCTACCAAAATAAGGTATTGAGCAATAGAAGAAACACCCAGCATCAGCTTGTGGCCTCCACATGTATGTGCAGCACACCCACACACACAGATACACACACACACACAGATACACACACACACACACACAGGAATAATAGTAATCTACATTTCAAATATAACATTTTCTTTGTAAACCTTAGTAATGGGTATTTATAAAGTTAGAAATAAAATGTTAACTTTAGATGCTTTTACACCATTTACAGTTATGAGATTCATGTACTTCCCATAAATATCTCATAAAACAAGCATTACAAATCTCTCCATTAACAATAAGTAAACAGAAAGACTAAGTAATCTGAGCCAGAACTGTGAGAATGACAAAAGGAGAAATTTGTAAAAACAAAATTTAAATGTAAACTTTGACGTGATGACACCAGTACACAGCCTCCCAATATACCTCCAGCCACATAAACAAACACACAGAGAATCAAGTTTGCCATATAAACCATGTATATGTATCAATTTGCTAAACATTCTTACCAAGTTCATGAACTAATACAATGACAAACCCAAGACTCAAGAATGTTGGGTAATTTCCCCAAAACTACAAAGCTAAGAAACAGCAAATCCTCAACCTAAAACCCTGATCTTTATGATTTTCACTAAAATGGAAGCAGGAAGGGACCTGATGGTTCTTGTTCAACAGCTTTTTACAAAATGCTGGATAGAGATGAAGGGGGTAATGCACAGTGAAGTTCTTGCCACCAGCAGCACACTTACATGGAAAGAAGTCGCGCACTGGAACAATCAGCTTTATTGTCTTTGTGACAGAAAACCTGGCAAAAATGACATAAGGGGGAAGGACTTATTTTGGCCCTTTATTCCAGAGATCTCAGTGTTGTTGATTCTGAGGCCATGGTGGAGCAGACACATCATGGTGTAAGTCTCAAGTTGAGGGAGTGCTGTAGGAACTTCTACTGCCAGTAGCCTTTAAGTTACCTGCCCACTTGGGCGTGGCCTCTTATACTATTATATATGCCGATATAAAGCATGAGTCCAGATTCTTTCCTGGTGGTTGGATTCCATTGCTGTTCCCCATTCGAGCAGAGGATTGTGTTCTGTGAGTCTACCCCTGAATAAATAACCTTTAATTATAATCAATTATGAGCTAGTGTGAGATTTTGTTTTTAGCATCCTTCAAGGGAGGAAGATGCTGTCCACCTGAGAGTAAAGTGAAATCAGATGGAGCAAGACTAGAAAGGATTAGGTGTCTCCAGAAACCTTCCTTTAGTGATCTACATCACCTACTTCCTCCAGTGAGTTCTAACAATCTGGCTTTCCCCACCTCTCAATGCAGTCATAAAATGAATATATAAGGGGCTAGACACATTTTTTGGGCTGAAATTCTCATTATCCAACCATTTCTAGAAAGATCAGCACTGACAAAAGCAAGGGTATGCTTTCCTAATCTTGTAGTCCTTAGCAGATGCAGTCAAGCAGATAATTATGATTAACCACAACATACATATAAAGAGAACTTTCAAAGGAGTTTACATTGCCATACTAAGGGGAAATTTAGTAGCTATTTAGCAGAAACTTGACTACTGGAAGATTTTTTTCAGTGGTTCCATTGGGTCCTTAAAGGAAGTAATGATTCAGCAAGGATAACCAGATCCCTCATTCTCTCTCCCTCTTTCCCTCCCTCTCCCTCCCCCTGTGTTAGTCTGTCTGTCTGTCTGTCTGTCTCTGTCTCTGTCTCTGTCTCTGTGTGTGTGTGTATGTGTGTGTGTTGGCTAATTCATTAGGGAAAAGGAACAGCTTTATCTACTAAGAAATATGAAAACTTGTGCATTTTTTCATTCATTCCATAATTGTGCAGATGCTATTGATTTTGTTGCTCTCTGTTATCCATGCCAGTTGACTTCCAATGCCATCTGTAGTCTCATGGCGATAAAATACCCATATACTGTGTGTGCAAATAAAGAAGGTTGGATCATAAGATGTCAGTAGTGACAGCAGCTGAAAAAAAAAACGCTCCTCCCTCTTTTTTCCTGTTATAAGTCTGTAGTATATCTTTGTAGATTTTTTTAGTTCTTTCCTTTACCTTTTTTTTTTTTCTAGCATGCCTGATAAGTGATGGCTTGGGCAGCTCAACAACAGAACTTTGTTGTATTTAGTTAGGAATTTTCTCCCCAAACCATCTGGGCTGGCAGGTGTTCATCATCAGATCTGGGTTGCTATGAGACTGGAGCTTGCTAATGCTAATGAAGTGTAGAGACGGAAACCTAAATTTTGCTCATTTGAAGCAACGTTATGTGCGTTTCTGCTGGAAGCACCAGCAACACCTCACGACTTTCCAAAATGCAAACTCGGTAATTAAAGGGGCCCGAGGAGGATACTCTGGTGATCCAATTTGATAAAAAGAAATTAATGGTGATGTGTGCATATTTTCATTAAACATTATGTGAATATTGATCCCCTTCATGTTGGGAAAGAGTAAGTCCGTGGTCTGCAAAAGCTTTCAAAGTGAAAGGGGAAGAGAAGGGAAGTATAGATTTCTTTGTATGTAATGGCTGTATCTTTGTACTTGTAGGGAGAAAAGCCTCAGATCATGAGAAAGTAGTTTTCTTAATGATAATATGCACATAAAGTGTAGAAAAGATAACTACTAGATAAAATGGTCAACTTAGTGATCTCCTTTCATTCTAGTGATCACTGGCATCATATCGAATTCAAGTTCATCCAACTGAAGGGCAGAGAGGCACAGAGCAATGTGAAGAAAATTGGGAATTGACACTCAAGTCATCGTGAGAAACTGGAGAGAAACAGTTTTATGAAAATAAGGTAAGATTAGGTCTATCTATATAAGGTAAGGTAGGGACGCAGGAAGACTGCTATACAATCGGATTCCTGAGAAAGATTTTTTCAAAGGCATTGGAACCACACTAGATCCAGTGAGGAGCATGAATGGATAATGATGACATCGAAATGACACTTAGGTCTCTCATCACGATGCTATTCTACGAGGCACAGCTTGTTTTCCTAAATAATTCTGATATAGGCAGAAAGCTCAAAATGAGCTTATAAATGGCTCATTTTCAAATTTTCATTATTGCAACTAGCTTTTGCAGAATGGGGGATTTCTGACCATCGGTGGCCAAGTAGTCATGAGGAAAGAGCGAACAAAAAGTCCATCATTGAAGCCATACCAGAAATCAAGTTACATCAATTTTATAAAGTGAGGTTCTGTGTGGTATTTTGCTTGTGAGGGGTAGGGGATAAGTCATTATCACTAAAAAGTAGCAAACATTAAAACCACTATGGCAAAGCATAAAAAACAGATGAAAAAAGATTTGTTTAAAGTCAATGCTATTGAAGATGATAATAAAGGGTCACAGATAACATTGGTCCACTATGGACAGCAATAAAATATTGTTTCATATTTTATAAACATACCTAATCTTAAATATGTGTGTGTCTAACAGAACCAACCTACCTACAAAGAAATTTTCACTGAGTTACCAAAAATAGAAAGATTCAATGATAATAAAGAAATAAAAGCAAATTCAATTTAGTAAGGGAATTATTAAATTATTTTGTTTTCTCATTTATATTTTATTACGTTTGTTATATTATAATAAAATGCATGTTATAATACCAAGGTTATTTTGTAAATCTACTATACTCCAGAAGTTTTGCAAATTCATCTCAATTATTTTAAATTACACTTACTGGGAGGGGGTGCATGCACGCTCGTGTGCACCATGCCACAATCCTTGTGCAGAGATCACAGGACAAATTTTAGTAACCAGATCCCTCCTTCCACTATGTTGGATCAAAGGACTAAACTTAAGTTGTCAGGCTTGGTCTCAAGGACCTTTACCTGATGAGTCATCTTGCTGGCTCAGTTCTCAATTACTCTTATCACTTGTTTGTATTTTAGATGCTTAATCACTCTTTCAGAAATGGAGACCTATAACGATTTAGCAATTATCTTCCAATTACAAAAGCTGTAAAGGGCAGCTAGAAGGGTACAAAATTATCAATCTTATAATTTCCCATCACATAACCTACTATGGACTGTAAACACAGAAATAAAAGTTCAAAAGGATATGTATGATATTTTTAAAAATTTGAAAAAATAAAAGAAGGAGAGGCTGCTTGCACACTCTGGAGACTGGAACAGGAGGACTGGAGCATGAGGAGAGAGAAGGAGAGAGAGAAAGGAGAGATAAAGAGATAGAGAGACACGCATAAAGAGAAAGAGGGAGAAGAGAGATTTAGTTTGTTTTCTCTCTAGCAAGTATAATCCAATCAGTGTATTTTACAGATCAAGGCAACACTCTGCATTTTTTCAGTAGCTAATTCAACCCTATAGAGAGGATTGTTTTGATTTATATTTTAAAAGTACTCTCGAGAGTTGAATCTCTTAAGCAGCAGAAATATTATTATGATAATTCCAAACTGAGCAGGGAATTACTTAAAATCATAGTACTATTTTATTCTCTACTCATGAATTAAAATGTATGTCAAAGCCAGGACTTCTCAAGGGTTCCTACAAATACTGAGGTAGATTGTTCTCCATGGGGTCAAGCTGGCTAGGAAGATACAAGTGATTTGTTTATTTTCTTATAGAGAAAATCTTCCCTCACAGTAGGAGAATCAAGGTAACATGATGTGCTCAGTTTCAAAAAATGCTGACTATCCCACCTGTATGAGCCATGCCTGGTCCTTCTGGACAATCAAATAAATCCTTCTGGTTTCTAGACTGCTCTGTCATGAAAGAGCTCCCTGGTTGGTCATGAGACCCATAGGAACACAGGGCCGGCTCCAGAGTATAGCACACTGTTTTCAGTTTTCTTCTGTAAATTATGGAGATGATGACACTCGATAAGTGAGCCCTCCCTGAGTGACACAAATACATGCATCCACCAGCTACACCCCCTGGGCAATCCTTGTGTCTGTGTTCATGAGCACTCCTGTGTATTAGCTCCTGAAGTAATTGCAAAAGTGTTTTTACTTTTCTAGGCTCAACCCTCCTAAGTACCATGCTTATTCAAACCAGAACATGATTTTTTTTTTATTGTTGTCTAAAATTTATTAATTTTTGGTGAGTTTAATTATATGTTCAAACCCTGGCCTTTAGGACTTTTATTTCTTTTTTTTTTTTTTGGGTCTTTCTTTTTTTTATTTTTTTTTATTTTTTTTAATTAATTAA